>NC_056734.1:216369521-216669521 GCF_019279795.1 Protopterus annectens
AATACAGATGATTGGTAGGGTTAGATTGTGTGTTGGGTACATGTTTCTGGGTGAAATGCAGAGCTATGTATGGGACGCGTTTTTGTTTGTGGGACAGATTCCCTTTTTTTTAAGGTGAGAGTGGGATGTTAAGAAAGGATTATTGGTAAGTGTGGTGATGGAGGTTTGGTAGGAGAGGTTGCATTTGCCAACAGACAAGACAGACAAGACAGCAGACAGGGATGGTGTATGACACATGGGGGGTTGAAACCTTGACGGGGAGGGTGTTTGGGAATCTGAGGCTCATGAGCCCCCAAGATGGTAGTAATGGCATTGATGTCCCCACCCGATGGCAGTCACCACTACTCCTTCACAGCCACGAAGGTGGCTGGCTGGGGGCTGAGCTGGATGGGCCGCTACCCCTCTAGCTGTGACAGCCTGCCATCCACCTGGTGCAGGTGATCATCCAGCTCTGTCTGGAGGACACTGTGCACCATGCCACAGACCTCATCCTGGTTGACAACATCCTCACCGCGCCCACTTGTGGGGGGGAGAAGCCCCATCCCCTGTAGCAGTTCCACCCAAGGGTGGTGCAGGACAAGCAGATGAGGGAGGTCTGGGTTGGGTCCCAGATATGCTGGGACCTGGTGCCTCGGCCAGGTAGGGTGGGAGAGGCAGATCCACTGGGATCTGCCTTCCCATATGTGTTATGGTGTGGAAATTCACAATGAATATTGGTTAGTCATGCACAACACATTACAACATTAGTCAGAATAGCATGCATGGATATTCCCATTAACGGAAACCAGTGCAATTATTACAGTGCCATAGCAAACAGAACCCATGTATATAGGGAATGGCATTCAGGGTTGCAACAGCATGCCAGTTAGTGGTATGTCAGGCAGGCAATAAGATGATTATTCAACAGGGGATATTAGTATGCACACAATTTAAACAATAATAAACCAAATGGAACAACAGTCCCAACAGTAGAGTTTTGTTTAGGAGCATACCCAGGTTGGTTTCAGTGTGATGATTGGATCAGTTGAGTGGTGGGGGAAGGGAACAGATTCAATTGACAATTGCTATCAAGTATATTTGTCAGTACACTACTATTCACTACTCTACATTCTGACCATACTTACACTCTACCTGGCCATGGGGCTGCTACAGCACACCAGCAGCTGTAGATATCAACAGAGCATTGTACCCTTATTTTAGTTATACACATCAGACCTGTTTCTATACCGATTTCTTTGCCTGCGGGACTGTCCAGATGAACTGTATGCACATTACATTGCTGTTTCTACACATATTTCAGATTCACATTTTAGTTGCGGGCCCTGGAGTGTGTGTTGTGTCTTTCATATACATCTACTGGGACATTCTCTGTGGGCAGGTTTCTTGTCAACTGGGGAAACTATCCGTGACAGTGTGACACCTGAGGGCCTTGTCTGGGCCAGATTGCATAGTGTGGATGTCTAGCGTGCATCTGTTTGTAGGAATGGGGCTGGTCAACACAGCAATTGTACACCTTTCATAGTTATACACATCATACTAGTATTTCTATTCAGATTGCTTTACCTGTGTGTCCTGTATGGAAAATGCATGTGTTGCAGTCCATTATTTTTCTATTCAGATTGCAGTTTAAAACTGTACACCCAGTCTGAGATATTAGTGGCGGTCCCTGGATTCTAACCATGCTATGTGTGCAAAATTGAACTACAGGCCTAGGTCTTATTAGACTGAGTTACTGGGTAAGTGTTGTGTTTTGCTTGTGACATTTCTATCTGGTACATATTTTTGTGCACAGTACTTTTATTATCACATGTTGCATATTTGTTTCCCATTTTCACTACATTTTATGCATGCACAACAGATATTGGTGTCACTGTTTGTGAAACATCTGCACATTAGCTGGATTGCACATTTGTCTGTTTTACAACTACATACTGCAATTTAGATTCCTGAGTACACAGTGTAAGTTTTAGGTCTACACCTTTTAGCATTATACATTTCTCAGTACATTCACAGCTACATATGGCTGAAATGGAAAGGTTAACACAGGACAATGCTGGCAGACAAACAAGTAAAACACATTCTGATAGGAATATGTACTGTTGCTTTTTTCCAGTTATTTGACATGCCCATTCTAAAGTATGCAGACAAGCAGTGCTAACTCAGTTCACCTCACTTAATGCATTCTGCAGGGCATACACATTTCTATTTATCAGATACAAGTGAGATGACACACACCAAGGTTAGGGATCACCTTTATTAGTTTTGACATACATATTTGTGTATGACTCAGAACTCCACAATTACTATTCCTGCATGATCTGCACAGGGTAATGCTTTTCATTTCTGATTGTTACAGTAGCCCTGACATGGCACTATCTTGGCAGGTTCACTCAGACACACTCATACATATTCTAATATTCCTCTTCTGCATATTGTACCTTGTTTGCTACTGATATCTATCTTACACAGCAGCTGGGAATACTCCATTGTAACACTGGAAGCCTGACACAGGCATTTACTCCTGACTTTTACAGCACAATTATATATTTAAGCAGTACTACCATTGCTATAATTTTGACTTCTTACTGCTAATAGTAGGGTGACAAGCCATGGTGGTACAGCGGTAGCATTGTTGCCTCACAGAAAGAGGTTCTCCTGTTCGATTCTCGGCTGGAGTGCCTTCTGTGTGGAGTCTGCATGTCCTCCTTGCGGTTGAGTGGCCTCCGAAAGACATGCATGAATGGGCGTGCCTTCGCTGAAGGTTGGGTGTCGGGCTGGCAACTTGGCCCACAAAAATCTACTGCCAATCATTAGCAGACCGGAGTTCTGCTGTGGCGACCCCTCACCGGGAAAAGCCGAAAAGTCAAACAAAAACTGCTAATAGTAGGGGGTATTCTGTACTCACCATACTGCCAAAGCAGCCAGGCCAGTTGCAGTGTGTGAGCCTGCACATTCTAGGACCTCTCCACAGCAGCAGGGGAAACATCACACATTGCTCACACCTGCACAGTCACAAGTTGAATGTTTTCCATACTTAGAGATACATAAGACTGCATGCTTACAGACACATGGGACATCCTGCACTCGGGCTTCTTGGATACACTGGTACAAGAGTGCACACCTCCTCTGCTTCAGGTCATTATGGTGATAACGTACCTGCTCACCAGTCTGGGGTATGCCAGTGGCACTGATGAGATCACATGCAAGCTGGTCCCAGTTCTCTGCTTTGTACTGCGAGCCATGGTACTGGCCCTGCAGCAGCCTGCCATCATGGTTTTTAACTAGGAGCCCAACGATGACCCAGGACTCCTGGATGACCCAACGTTGCGCTCAGAAGCACACACCTTCTCTGACACCAGCCAATTCGGTCCTGCTGTGTGCAATCCCAAATGGTTATGGCTATATTCCCACCTGTGCAGTTTAAATAGGGCTGTTTTCCCGCACTTTTTCATGATTGGCTGGTTTTAATATGCTGTGCTATGCTTAGCTCCACACAAATCTCCATAGCAATGCTTACACCAGCTAAGCAGTGCTGAATGCAGGTAAGCAATGTTTACACTGGCAAAGCATTGCTTAAATCCATTTTTTTTCATTAAAGTTATAAATTGTTTTTTACATTTATATTGTACATATTCCCACCCCTACTGTGCTATACGTGAGACATATGATTGACATCTATCATTCAAATTCCTTAAAAGTTTATTAAATCATTTGGCAGAGGGAAGATTCAAACTGATCATGTTCTACATACTATACCATGGCAGTACCACTAGGCTACAGCAGCTTGACGATGTTTGCTATCACAGTAGCACTTGTCTATTATTTTCAGGATTTCAGCCAAGCTAAGCATAGCAGCATGCAGACAAGCTCCATGGTGCTTAAACTTTGGATTTACATCCTGAAAAAAAATCTTATTCCATTTTTTTATTTTTAATCCTTTCCTCTTGCCCTACTGCTTCCATGCATGTAGGGCAAGAGTGCATACATTTAGGGGTGTGCACTTGAAGGCTGTTGCCTTCTACAGGTGTTTGATTTTCAGTGTTTGCAGACACTGAAATGTTAGCTATTTACATTTCAGTGTCTACGGACACTCTTTTACTATATAATATTAGAGACAGGCTCTAATATTATATAGTTTGACACTCATCTATGTCAGAAAGTGCTGTACGGCACTTTCAGAGTGAAGGGGGCATGCTTCAGGTGCTGGGACTGCTGACACATGCCCTCTTCGCTCGTTCCAGGTCCGTGTCCATTTAGTTTAGATAGCAGCATGCCTTCATGCATATGCAAGGCACGCTGCTATCCTAAATGGACATGAACCACTCCGTGCAAGAATAGCCTTATTCTTGCATGGAGCTTCGTGAATCCAGGGGAATGTCTTGTTATTTCTGTGGTATAAAAAATGCAGTCTATATCATATTCCAAAGTTACAGCGTGCTTAATTCAAATTCCATTCTCCCTTCCCAGGTTCAAACATTTTGAAAAATCTGCTTTACCTTCTATCAAAATGGATGTACTGATTCAGCAATATTACACTCATATTTCAGCTCTGACTTACAAAATCAGTTATTTCAGGTAGGCTTAGTGAATCTAATAACATTCAATATGCAAAAAGCTTCAAACTGCACATGGCCAAGCTTCAAATATTTTCAAATACTTTATATGATTTTCAGTGTGAATTATATGCGATCTTCTATATTCAGATTTCTGTCATATGCAGGTATATGTCACACATATCTTTCTTATAGGCAGTTTGTTATTTAAATGTATTTTTCTGTCTTATTTACCCACTAATATTCTACCTTATTATATACTTGTATTTCTATAATCTCCCAACAAAGAGCTATTTAAACAGCAGGTCTCTGTTACAGATTACAATATGTGTATATTTTTTTTAACTCACTGATACTGCTTTTTTATTAACCTTACATAGTAGATACTTCATTCATTGTCATTTGCATGTTATTCACAAGATGTTTACTATTCTTATAAATTCTAGTATTACAAAGAATCTTGACTATATATAAAATAATTAATGCTTGTTTAATTTGAAGGTGTGCTTTTTAGCCATTGTGAATTACTGTTCTGATCTAAACTTCACATCCTGACATTATAATTTGATTACAACATGTGAAAATGACAACTCACAGCACACAACAACTGCTAATTTCCTCTGTAAGTTTCTCATTCTTCTTAATTCTTTTAAACTGTTTTAATCAGTAACACGCATCTAACTTTTTGCCTTTCCATTAATATGTACAATTAGAGTTAATAACACTACAGCATAAGATATTAACACTCAGCAAAATGTAAGCAAATTATATGCCAGCAACAGCCCAATATAACATTACTATAGTTTTTGTTTAACCAGTTCTTCACTTCTAAATAAATATTTTAAAAATATGTTATTTTCAGTAGGTTTCTCACAAATATACTTGAAAAAAGAAAGAAAAAGAAAGTTCCTTCATATTTCCACAGACATCAGTGATGAACTTTGACAAATATTTTCTTGAAAATAGCTCAAGGAACAGGTGGAAAGTAAGGTAAGCAAGAATCAAGCATTTTCACAAAACTGGAACATTCTTTTATTCTTTTAAGGTGTTAATTGCTTAATAAATGACATGTGAAAGGAATGTATTGCACAGGAAGAAAGTAAAAACCACCAGTACTTTAACACTTTTAATTAGCATATTACTTAGATTTGACATTCAATAACCCAGCAATGCACATACTAAGCAAAGTTAAACAAATATAATAAAATTCTTAACTTATATAGTCTTACATTTATTTCCTGCGGCGGTGCAGCGATTAGCGTTGTCGCCTCACAGCAAGAGGTTCTCCCATTCGATTCTCGGCTGGAGCACCTTCTGTGTGGAGTCTGCATGTCCTCCCTGTGGTTGAGTGACGTTAAAGACATGCAGGTAGGTGCGTGCGTGAATAGGCATGCCTTCTTTGAAGGTTGGGCATCGGGCTGGCAACTCGGCACTGTAAAAATCCACTGCCAATCATTAGCAGATGAGAGTTCTGCTGTGGCGACCCCTAACTGGGAAAAGGTGAAAGATATAGTCTTATATTTACCATTGCTGTTGCTTATAATTTAATGACATTCTCTTACACAAAGTATTTGTTTTACATTTAGAAATACATTTATAAGTTTAGTTAGATTAAATATATTAAATGTATTACCTTTTTCAGTGTAACTATAGTAAAACAGTAAAACTAACAATTTGTATTCCTTATCATGAAAAATGTTTTAGCTTAAAAAATAAATACATACTTACATATGTTTTGAACTTAAAGTCTAAAACAAACGTTTTACTTAAAGGATAAATCTATTTTTTTTAGAAAATAAAAGTCCTGCAATCAGATCAGAAACAGCACTTATTGTTAGGCTTTTTTAATTTTAGAAGCAGTTTTCCAGGAATTTGGCTCACTCTGCCTCATGAGTGATATGTTGTTCCAATCCATTTCTTAAGTATTAGGGATTTTATTTTTGTTAGCAAAAGTGGATGCTTCCTCTAGTGTGTCAAACATTTTAGTTTATTCAGAAAAAAATAATTTAGTCTTGGCAGGAAACACCAAAAGTGGTTTTAATATTGTTCTTTTTTAAGTTCCTTAATATATGATAAGCAGGATTTTCTTTTGCTCTTTGCTTTACTGGAATAATCATTGCCACATCTGATTATCTGTTCACCAGTTTTAGTTGCTGAGCTGGACCATGCTGTTTTTAATATTGGATCTTTGTCTAAGCTGGACATACACCTGACTATAACTGAATGTGGTGGTGAGTTTTCCTTCTTCAAATGTGCTGTCAATGATCTGTGTGTCCTTTCAGTTCCAAAGGATCATGTTTCAGGTAGATTTAATATTTTATCTAGCCAGGTTGTTAGTAAGTTTATTATATTTTCTCCCTCATACTTTTCAGGTATACCATAAATTCTAATGTTGTTTCATATCAGTCTGTTTTCTAAATCAGCAGGTTTATCTATGAGACAGTTATTTTGTTTCAAAAGACATTCAGTCTGAGACTCATCTTCAGTTATTCTGCCTTCATAATCATTTAAAGCTTCTTCCATATTGCTGAATTGCGTACTTTGTTGTTTCATAAGAATTTCTAAATGTTCCATCATCTTTCTGGAGTCTTCTTTACAACTTTCTATTTTGATATCCAGTTTATCCATTTTAAATAATGCATTCTGCATACTAGATATTAGCGACTGGATTTTTTTAATACAATAATCCAGAGTACCATTTCTTGAATGGCTTACCAGGCAGTTGACATTCTAATAGGAAAACTATAGCTTTTGAAGAACTTGAAGCTATAAATTTTTGCTCTTGCTATTAGTGAATACATTTCCTAATAAATATCTCCAAATTTTAATTTTTAATTATAATTTTTGTCAGAGAAACATTTTCAGTTACATAGCTTTCACCAGTTGCTGCTCTCAGTTAGCCACCTTGGCCATGCCCCCATTTCTGCTGCACAAAACTTAACATACTATTATGACAACTATACCTTGCATTGCCATTGCAACTCCTTTATATTCCTTGCACCTCCTTTCTTTCCTTGAGCTACTCTAAGTCTTTATCTTTTCTTCATATGTCCTAAATTATGAACAAGTCTTTTTAATAACAAATATTCTTACTTAAAACCTGACATCCTATGCATACTGATGATATTTCATTGCACATACCTCTGAGTATTTAAAAATATATTCATGTACAGCTCATGTAACTGTTATTTTTAATTGAAACAGTTCATAAATGATGTAACTGATATCAAGAATGTCTGAATAATGGATCTGTTGCTCATGAATTAAACTGACTGTAAATGATAAAAAAATGCAAATGATTTCCATGATGTCTATATAATGGAGCTTTTCCCCGGGCCTCCACTGAAAAAATGGCACTGTTCAGTTGGACTTTCCCAGTAAACAAATGCCAATAAATACATAAACAAATAATGCATACTAATATGTCAGAGTCATAAGATATTTGCTACAAAAACAGCATGATTGCACAAAACATTCCAAAATTTTTTTGAATCTATATATTATAGTGCAGCCCCTCCTTATGTTATAATTCTTCCACAGGAGCCTTAATAAAGTCTTGTCATATATATATAACTTAGGAAATAACTAAAAGTAAATATGTGGAAGGCTCCAAGCATACTCTTCTTATCTATTATTGGAGGATTTTTGCCTGGAAGTTATATATCATGTCTGGTATAATGTGTCAGTGTCCAGTTGATGTGTTTATATGTAGACCTCATGTGCCAGTGATGCCTATCGAAGAGCCATAACATGTGAGAGCATTTGCATGTCAAGTATGACTGTTTTAATCTCTCAGATTACTGGAAGAGGCTGAACAAAAGAAGCAGAGGTGTTTGGTTAAAAATTTTAAAATGATCCTTTCCTAGCTTTAGACAGTTAATCCACAGTGTTGTAGAATTGAATAAAGTTGAATTCCTACCATACATTATAGGATCAGCAGGTAATAAGCAGAAGACTAAGAAATGGAAATATGCAACATTGCTAGGGCACAGAAGGTCTGATATACAAATTAAGATCATGGTGAGAAAACCTCACTCCAGTCAGATATAAAATAAAGTTGAAACTGCTCCATATTATGGGAGCAGCATATTTCTATATCCAGTAAATCAAGACTTTAAAACTGTTCCATATTACTGGAGCAGCAAATGTCCTTACCCAGTAAATCAAGACACTTTGCAGACATTGATTTTCCTAGGTGGTATCAATGTGGGCTCATTATCACTGAAATGCCTCCCTTGTCTACCAATCTATATGACTACTGTTTCTGACAGGGTTTAACTCACGGTTTTATTCAGACAAAACAAATATCTGAATGAATTTCCTAATACATTATCCTATTTCCTCACTATATTTGTATACGCCTTTGGCAAACAGCAATGTTTGACAGAATGCAACCTTTTTTACAACACTAGATAGTTATGTATCTTTTCTGGGGTTTCTATCATATGAGTGAAGTCTTACAACTTCGAATCATTAAAGAATGAACTTTAATGATCGAAGTTGTAAAACCTCTAAGCATATAATGGAGATCACCATAAAGCATGGAAAGGGAAGATTTCCATTTACTGCACTGTAGTGCGATCTCAGAGCTGGTATATTTAAGTTGCAGGGGATGTGGGGGTGCAGGGGGGCTTGCCCCCCTCCATAGAGTGTTTTTTTTTTTTTTACTGTTTTTACTTTTTATTTTATATGTGTTCGAAGTTCCAAGACTTTGGTCATTAAAGTTCATCCTTTAATGATTCAAAGCTTTGGAACTTCAATCAAATGATATAGACCCCTTTTCTGATATGTATGCTTTCTGTCATACCCTTTAAATTTATTAAAATATATTGTGATGACTCCGTGACACAGGAAAATAAGTTTTTGATCATGACCTGGGATTAGTTTACAGCCTAGCAGCTGGTGAGAGAGGGTGATAGTGAACCATTCTGGGTGCAAAAAATAGTGTAGCCTGCTACAGTGTTGGTACCTACTAGAAAGAGAAGAGTATGTTATGCAGTGTGTGAGTCGTGAACATGTGTTGGCACTTGCCAGAGAAAGAAGAGTCTAGTAACGAGTGTGTGACTCATGGATGTATGCCAATACCTTTTAGAGACAGACAGATATGGAATGCAGAATGTGGGTCATGGACATGGGGATGGTACTGTCAAGGTTTGTTCATACAATAACCTACATATTGCATATACAAACCAGTGCATGTGCTCATGGAAAGGTGTAGTAGGACCTTGTGCCTCTGAACATGCACATTATCTCCTGGTGTTGGCCTAATGGCCAGAAAACTGAAAAATTCCTCAAGCCTGTGTTGCTGACAGCTATGCTGAAATCTGCTCACTCCCGAAATAAGGAATAATTAGGAAAGGTAAGGACAGGAGAACTAAATGGTTGGCAGGCATAAGGACAGTAAAAAAAGAGACAGAATAAGGCGAAACATATGAACAGCTATTTTACTGTTATTGTGTTCCCAAATAGAGTAAAAAAGTTATTTTTGATCACTGTTTTTTGATTTTGAGAGTCCTGCATTTGTCCCTAGTGTTGTCCTTCCTTAGGCCTTTAACCCTGCATTGTACCTTCTTACTATACATCTTTTGACTTACAAACATCTGCTAAAGCATCTAATGTTTATTTGATCTATGTGTAAGCCATATAACTTACAGATCATTAGACTGTGCTCTATGGTACCAAATAATTTGGAAAGGCTGAGGAAGAGTACCACACCTATATTCCCTTACTATAAGTTTGTTCTTAAGCTTGTTCTGAGGATGACAGAGACAGTAAATGCAATTTCAACATGTCCTTTTCTGAATCTTTGCTTAGAGACTCTTCTGGGACATTGTAACAATGTGATGTGTTGCCATCTGTGCCAGGGACAATAGGGCAATGCATGTGTGGTATGTGCCAGCATAGCTGGCTGCAGTTTTGTGGATAATTTTGTGTCATTTGACTGTCACACTGACTTGCACAGATGCTTGTGTTAAAAATGTATCAACACTGTTATTAGAACTGATTAAATGTTTATGTTTAAACAAAGAAGAAAGGAAGAGTAGACATTTTTGAAGTTGTTCTATAGCTTTCAAATACTGCAACAGATCTTAGCAAAGCTTTGAGTATGTATTGTACCAGAGTCAGGTGATCAAATGCAATGTTGTTCCATAACCAGCACTGACAGGTTGGAACTCTCACAGCAGTTTGTTTTGTTTTGTATTCTTTGGAACCTGATATAAAGATCTAAGCCAGTTATCACCATTTAGTTAGTTAGTTCAGCTCAGTTTTAGTTAGAAGCTCATCACCTTGCCTTGTGGAAGTAAGCATCTCAGCATCTAATCTTACATTGCTGTACTAATTAAGTTAGTAGGGAACAGTTATTCTTTAGACAGTCAGGAAATACAGTGAGATTAGTTAAATATTGCTTTTTTGCATCTGTCTGAATCTGTACAACTGTGCTATTTTTATTTCTCCTGTGATTGAAACTCTGGTGTTTATTGTTCTTGGATATTTAATATTCTCATGTTTACTATTTTATTATTTATTATTAAATATTTATGCCTTTCATTGTGGCTGATCTTTTAGAGAACGCTTTTGACATCTTGAGAGCACCTGTGCTTATTTTAGTGGTGATGTGGCCACTTCTAAAAGCCTTTCTGCTTTGGTTACACTCTACCATTTATATTTGTATTGATTGTACTCAGTATAATTGGATACCCTTGTAAGAGCCTGAGAGTGGTTGACTGGTGGCAGCATGGTTACCTTATAGTCTGGGCAGAAGGGGTACAGATAGTAAATCTGTACCAGCCTTTTCCAGGAGTGTGTGTGTGTGTGTGTGTGTGTGTGTGTGTGTGTGTGTGTGTGTGTGTGTGTGTGTGTGTCAAAACCAAATGCATAGGTGTGGGTGTGTCAGCTACTTGGAACTGGGACACAGTGCTCCAAAGTGAGTCTTGTTCGAGTTCTGGAGAGACAGAGTCCAGTCCCAGGTCTGGAGTGTGTTCCCCGTGTGTTCTTGGAGGAAATTGTGCTTGACGCAGAGAGCTGCATCTGAAAAATACTGTGTAAATCCATTATTTTCTTAGTGACCATCTCTCGCTGGTGTCAGTGGTGAGGATTGAGGCTCCTTGATTACTCGCTGGAGAAGAGAGGCTATCACAGGCATAACTGGAAATGACATGATACATAACTTGTCTATGGAAAATGGTTTCTAGAATCTTATCTATGGAAATGGGAAGTCCTACTAGCCTGATTCTTTAAGTTAGATGCTAGGTTGTATTTATGAAGAACAAACTGGCCAGCTCCTTCAAATATACTGGAACAGCTTCTTCTGGAATAGTCCTTTTAAAGAGAATGACTATGGGAGAGGTTAAAGTAGCCAATGTAGGGGTCTATATTAAAATTGCAAAAGCTTACTTTCATGAATACAAAGTAATCGACACATAAATGTCGAAATCCAAAAACAACAAAGGACGAAAAACACGAAAATGACAATATCTAATGTATTCCTGGAAGCAACAGCACCATAAGGTAAGGTAAACCCAACAGAACTAACCAAAAGCAAAACACTTTTTTAAAATGTTTTTGCAGGGGGGCCTACACCCCCCTACGTAAATATACCAACTCCAAGATTGCATTACAGTGGGGAAAAGGATTTATTTCCTCATCCCCACGATCACCCTGCTGGCCAAAAAAAGGACGGTCAACGTTTCGGATTCTCTTTTTTCACTCTTTGCTATTTTAGGACTTCGACATTTATGTGTCGATAAGATTCTAATATAGACCCCAATGTAGTCATGACCTGTTTTGTCAGAAAACTATCAGAAATAGGTGATCCAGAGAGATGTACCCAAGTTAGACCTGAATTAAGACTGGTCACAGGTATAAAGTAGATAGATGGTGAAGACCTTTGTTTGTACTTCTTTCGTGCAACTAATATCAGCAAAAGGGATACATTGCCAGACATAGACCCTAAACCAATCAGCTGGGTCATGTAAAGGAGAGCCAGAGACTACATTCATTTATTCATGTATTTATTTATTTATTTATTTTACATGTGTTTACTGGGAAAGTCTGACTGAGCAGAGTCCATTTTCAGCGGAGATCAGGGTAGAAAAGCTCCAAAAAAAGTGACAGTCCATACAACATTAGTAACAGTAAATACAACATGACAAATAATATATGCAACATAGATAGATACAGCAAGTCTAACAGTAGATACAGCATCAGATATGGAACTTAACAGAGTTATATTATTGACATAGAACCTATGAGTATTAATTTACATTTGTAAAGGGAAAATAATTCTAGATTTATCACACATTTAAGAATAAAAAGAGAAAAAAAAAATCATAATACAAATAAGATCATTGTACAAGAGACAGGCTGAGATCCGACCACAAATGAATCACATTTGAAATCCACATCCCTCCCACTCCCCCCCTGCAAAAGTAACCACCATGAAAAACTTCTCCAAAGCTAACTTTGGGGTCCTGAAAACAGAGGTGGCTAACTTCACAGCACCCATGCAAATGGAGATCAGTTGCATGACCAATGAATCATGCACCAATGCACTGTACAAACATGTACACAAATGTATGAATCTCGCCATACCCAATAGAACCAAGATGCTCTCCTCCAAAAAAAGGAAGCCAATCTGGTGGTCTCCTGCTATAAACAAACTCTACAACAGAAGGAGGAAACTGATACAGAATAAGGTGAAGTGCCAAGACTGGAAAAACTCCCTTATCAGCCTCAACAAAAAGTTGAGATCCCTCATCAAATCCTCTAAAGCTAGCCATGAAAACAGAATTGCAGCAGATAGTAAGGACAACCACAAGGCCTTTTATAGTTATGTAAAGAATCTCTACGGCAATACCCAGATTTGCTCTGAGCTACTGCACAATGGTACCTCCTATACCAAGCCAACAGATATTGCCAATATACTGACTGACAGATTCAGTGCCAACTTTACCCCTCCCCCCTAAGGGACCAATCACAATACCAGTAGATTGCCAGGCATCCAGTATTACTACTGCACAGGTTAAAACAACACTGTCCAAGGCCAAGAATACAGCTTCTATGGGACCTGACAATATCCCTGGCTGTGTTCTACATGAACTACAGAGTGAACTGGCATCTCACCTGTGTGCCCTGTTCAATCATAGCCTCACCTCAATCTTTGTCTCTATCGAATGATGCACTGCTACAGTCATCCCTCTTCACAAAGGATGAGCAACTACAGACCCTGGGAACTATTGCCCCTTAGCCTGATGAGTCTGATATGCAAAGCTATGGAATGCATCATCATGGACCTAATAAACAAGGATATAGGGAATCTCCAAACTCTGGATCCCACACAGTTTGGTTTTGTGAAAGCTAGATCATGCCTGCTCAACTTGGTCAACTTTTTTGAGTGAGTCACCAGAGCTGTGGATGAAGGCAAGGTGGTTCATACAGCCTACCTTGATCTGGCCAAAGCCTTTGATACCATTCCCCACTCAGGAATCATAGAGAAACTCACTAATCTTGGCATCAACCCCTATATCACTAGGTGGGTTACAAAGTGGCTTACAGGTAGAACCCACAGTGTGAAAGTAGCTGACTCCAAGTCAGACTGCCGACCAGTCACTAGTGGAGTCCACAGGGTTCAGTCCTGGGTCCTCTCCTGTTTGGTATGTACTTCTCTGAAATCCAGGCCAATACAAAGGGACTCTGGTTGACAAAGTTCACAGACGATTGCAAGGTGGGAGCTATTATTAACTCCCTGAGTGATGCTGACATCCTACAGAAAGGCTTCACTGAGACCAATGACTGGTGTCAGAACCATGGCCTTAAGCTCAATGCCAAAAAATGTGTCGTCATCCCCTTTGGGAAAAAACAGGTTCCCATAAATTACAATATCGATGGTAGTCCACTGAATACAGAAGGCATTATAAGAGATCTGGGAACACAGGTTGACAGCAACCTCTCTTTTGACCACCACATTGTCACTGTGGTCAGAAAGTCCTTCTATGTGGCACATCTCATTACTAAGAGTTTTGCATCCAGGAAGAAAGAGGTCATTGTCTCTCTCTACTTTTCCCTCATTAGGCCAGTCATTGAGTACAATGCCCCACTTGGCTTGTACCTCACTAAACTTCTGCAACAACTTTAGAGGCCACAAAAGTACCTCACAAAGAGGATCCTAGGCCTTAAACATTTGTCCTATACGGACAGACCAAAAAACTCCAACTATTCTCTGTCTCATATCACCTACTTAGAGGCAATCTCTGCTTAACTTACAAAGCCATTTCTGACCCAGCTTTGTTAGAAATGTTACATCTAAAGAAATACCAATCTTTCCACACCACACACTCCAGAGACCTCAGCCTCATTACCACAATCAACAGAACATGCTGGAGGGACAGGTTCATAACCCAGAGACTGCCCATGCTATGGAATAGACTTCCTATACATGTCAAGCAGAGCAGCTCACTGGCCCTCTTCAAGAGAAATCTTGATGAGTGGATGGTAAATAGAAAATTCACCCCAGGGATCACTCCAGTGGCTTTACTCTACAGAGGCACTGGGAACTAAGGTTGGGTGGCATGATGCCAGGGTAATCCTATGGGCTAGACTTGTAAAGGTTCTAGGGCCATTAGCCTAGTACACACCTATGAACCTATAAATAATTAATGGAGAGTGTACATATGGACAGGAGATCAGCTAGGGGTGTTGCATGAGCAGAACCAAGTATCAGTTCGATAATTTTTGAGTAGTTTTTTTAAACTGGTGTGTGTTGTCAGTGGTTCTCATATTATGGAGGAGGGAGTTCCAGGTTTTTGAGATATAGGAAGAGTATAAGGAGTCTCCTGCAGTGTTGTTAGTTTTAGAAACTTCTAGTAAAGGTTTATTTGATGATCATAGTGTTTCAGTGTTACAGTAAGGCTGCAGTAAGCTTTGGAGAGCTGGAGTTTTTTTTCAAGGTTATAGAGTAATTTGTGGGCCATGAGTAATTGGTTGTATGCAAGACTCTGATGTAGTTCAAGCCAGGAGAGTTTTTTAAGGGCTAGACAGTGATGTGACCTGTGTAATTATCCAGTAGCAAATTTAGCTGTTTTGTTATAGCATGTATTCAATTTATCTAAATCTGTTTTTTTTTGAGGTTGATAAGGATGGATGAAGCATATAATAGAGTTGCTAGTAAGTGGGTTCTTGTTATGGCAGTTCTTGAGGAGTCTTAAACATTTTTGGTTTCTGTAATGGGTGCCCATTTTTGTGGATTTTTTAAATTGTTTGTGATATATTCAAGTCAAATCTTAGCTTATCATCTACAATGACTCCTAGCAGTTTGGTGGATATTTAATGTGTATTTACTGTGTTTTTATTAGTTGTGACGTGGAACTGTGGGTGGAATCTAGTGTTCTGACTGGATGAAAGATAATAAGTTTTGTTTTTGGGGGGTTAAGAATAAGTTGGGAGTTAGCCACCCATGTTTCAGTTTCTGTAAAGTTCTGTTGTGTTTTGTTCTAAAGTTGTTGCATGCTAAGGGATGCACATACTAATGTTGAATCATCTGCTTATTGGATAATGGTGGCAAGTGAGATGGCTGAGTTGAGGTTATTAGTGAAAATACTGAAGAGAAGAGGATCAAGTATGGATCCCTGTGGGACCTCAAGGGTAATAGGGAGAAGTGTGGGAGAGAGGGAAATAGGGAGGTCATATTGCCACTTAACTGCCTGCTGACAACCTGTTAAGTAACTATGGAACTGTGAGACACATGAAGGGTGTATCTTTAGGTCTGAAAGAGCAGTTAGAAGTTTGTTATGGGAGACTGTGTCAAAGGCTTTAGACACATCCAGGAAAACTCACAAGACTGTTTCCTTCATTCCTGTATTGGTTTATGGTGTTGGGAAAGCTACATAGAGCAGTGGTTGTACTATGGGACGGTCTAAATCTATGTTGGGAGATGGCAAGTAAGTTATTGGATGTGAGATATCTCAAAAGTTGGGAATGTATACATTTCACCAGCAGTTTTGAAAATGGGGACAGGATAGCTATGGGGTAATAATTACTTCGTTCAGTCGATTTGCCACCTTTATATAGGGAGATAACTGCGGTGGTGGTGCTGCGGTAGCGTTGTCGCCTCACAGTTAGATGTTGCCCGTTCGATCCTCAGTTAGAGCATCTTCTGTGTGGCGACATGCATGAACGGGGGTTCCTTTGTGGAAGGTTGTGCATTAGGCCTGGCAAGCCAGCACGTAAAACTCTACTGCCAATCATTAGCGGACCGGAGTTCCACTGTGGCGACCCCTAACCGGGAAAAGCTGAAAGACAAACATATAGGGAAATAACATAAGAAATTTTCCAGATGGTAAGGAAGTAGTTTTCAGAAATCAAGTGGTTAATCAGTATTGATATGGGATAAGATATAGCCTCAGCTGCAATTTTTAGAAACTCTGCTGGTAAGTTGTCAGCTGCAGTTGAGGTTGGTTTAAATTTTTTTAGGAGTTTTTCTATGGTTTTGTTTGGGATGGGTTGAAATGAGTAGGAAGTACTATTGTTATTTATATTGATAGTTGTTTGTAGGTTATTTGGGTTATCTCTGGTTAGTGCAAGAATGCTTTCTGTAAAGTATTTGTTAAACTGTTCAGAAGTGGTTTCTGAGTTATTTGATAAGGTTAGGGAGGGAGTTGTGGTTTGTCAGGGATTGACTATGTTTTTGATTGTAGCCCAAAATTTGTGTGGGTTATTTTGATACTTAATTTGAATGTTAGTATAACAGTTCTTTTTGTCTAGCTTGATTTGGTGTTTAACTTAGTTCCTGAGTTTTTGATAAGTTATACAACCAGGTAGAGTTTTGCTAGTATGCCAAGAGAATCAGGCCTTGTCTGTTTGCTTAAGGAGGGTTTTTATTTCAGCACTAAGCTATGGAACAGAATTTGCTTTGACATGAACTGTTCCAGGGGGTGCCATACTGTTGAGTATATTGAGGAAAGTATTATTAAAATGTTCAACTACTGCATCTAAGGGTAAAGTCTTCAGTGGGCTCCAGTTACAGTGTTTTAGAGTGTATATTAATTCCTGTGGTTTAAAATGTTTCTTATTATGAATTTGATGCTATATAATGTGCTTAGTAGGGTTAATGTGTTGCCTGAGTAGGTAGGTAGGTATGTGATCATTAATGTTGTCTGATAAACAGCCAGCATTTTGATAGTGGGAGGGTTTGTTAGGCCCCAGTTGAGAATGGAGTGCTTGTTAGATTTTTTTGTATATTCTGGTAAGGAACTGGATAATTTGTGAGAAGCCATCGAGATTAATGTGGTTACTAGGGTTGTTAGAGTTACAGGTAAACCAGTCAGCATTAAAATCACCCATGATAATAGTTTATCGGGTGATATTATTAGAAATGCATTTAAGGATGTGTTCAGTGGTTGAAATATTATTGCCTGGTGGGATGTAAATGGCTACTATAGTTATGTGCTTGCTAACATTAACTTGTAATTTGGCAAGATGTAGGTCAGTATTAGTAGGGGTAGATATTTGTAGATTTAGAGGTGTCACAGTTAGGCTCTTTTTGAAATGTATTCCACCTCCTCTTTTGTCATTTTTGTCTACTCAAAGTATATTATACCCTCAAGGTGTAATTTCATTGTCTGGGATATGGGGTTTAAGCCAGGTCTCTGTTAGGATGGCTATTTCTGAGGAATAATGTGATAGGATAGCCTCTAGTTCATGAACTGTATTAACCAGAGTTCTAACATTTAAATTTAGAAGCAATAAGTCAGTGCTTTTGTAGGTATACTAAGTATATGTGGTGTTTGAGAATTGGATGAAGTAAGGGTGTTGTGTCCAGAATTTGGGTGTATATCCCCACTTGTAAGCAGCTTTTTGGCAATGTTTACTATTGTTCTGATGTGACTACATATATGTTTCTGGTATCTAAATGTGATATTTTTTAAGTTGTTTTGGATGGTGGCACTTTACTATTATGTTGGCCTAGGATGGTGGTGTTGAAGATGTCAGGAGATATTTGAAAATTTGTTGACTGCTTTAGTGTAAGAGAGTTAGTAGTTACCTTTTGGGGAAGGTCTAGTGGGTAGTGGTAGGATGTATATTAAGTGGCTAAGGAGAAATATAGGGAGTTGTATGTCTACCTGAAGTTAGTTACTATGCTTTCTAGAAAATCAGTTGCTATAAAGAACAAAGATTTCTTACCAATGCAAGCCATATTTTTGTGGATATTTTCAGCTTTTGCAAAGACTGAGGTAAGCTGTTACTTTATTTTCCATATCTCCCAATAATGTCAAAATTCTACATTGAAAATTCAAAATTATGATCAGTAGGAGACAGATATTTAAAGTTAATGTTTTATGTTGGGGACAATCTTCACCTTCACCCCAGTATAGGAGCTCTGCTCCCTGCACCGCCTGGTACTTAATATAATCCTCTTTGGAGCCACTGTCACTCAATAAACAGGCAGATGCTTGATTTTACATAAATAAGAAAATATTTGCCTTTCTCCTTTCTTCTGCAGGTTGAGAGACAAGCATAGTGTATGAATTGCTGTGATTCAAACAGGTGCTTTGGTAGAATAAATAACATCCCTGCTCTCCATGTAGCCTGCTCAGTGTTTGTCTCTAAGAATCATTGCTGCCTTGAGTAAAGTCCCATCTAGGTGAAACTGAAATGTTTCAATCTGCATGATTTCAGTACGTATTAAAGAATCAAGGATAGTTAAAAAATGTATAACTGAAGAAACGAGCAGATTATTTTCCAGTGGGTAACCTATTTAATATTGACAGGTTTCTCCAGTATATAAGCTCATTAGATTACAGCAATTGAAAGGTTTGTACTCCTGACCTTGATATACTTGTGTACTCTGGGATCCTTTGCTAGGATCTCAGTTTATGAAAAAGGTACATGGTCATTAAAGGAGTCTAGCAGCTTTCTAGCAGTCTTATTGTTATTTGAGCTGGAGAAGATTATGAAGTAGAGTAAATCTTCTGCAAAGATGAATCTGTCCTTGTGGATAGAACATTGACTTTCTGAAGTAAACACTATTGAGTACCACATGGTCTTGAGTCAGTCACAGAACCAGCTTTGACCTAATGTTCAGGAACATCTGCAGTAAGTTACCATCATTCTGGGTGATGAATAGTTCTGAGGGATATAAATAAAAATGATCTACAGTTTTCAGGAATATAAGCACAAATCTTTTTGGCTGATTCATTTTTTATAGTGGAAAAGTGGAATAACGCAGAATCTCTTCAGATACCTACTTTTTAAGCTTGATGAAGGACCAAAAAGACACAAATTTTCCACAAAGTTCATTCTTTAATAATGTTTAAAACAGGTAGATGGTGATAGTTCTGAGAAATGGAAGCCTGAATTACAACATATACAAGAAGGTGAATCTACAGAAGGCCAAAGAAAGAATTAGATAAGCTGTCCTACAATTAAAGCCACCAGTAGAAGAATGTAACATCTTAACCATATTAGGTTTTATTGCTTGATTACAAAATATACCACCTAAAGTATAGCCTTCATATCCTGAGAGAAGCAAAATAAACCTGAGTTTTACATGACAATGCCAAAATGCTTATCGATCTAGGGAGCAGTTATTTAATCTTATCTTAGGTATAGCGGATGTAAATGCAGTTAGCAGTGAACCGAACTAGACCAGCATTGATGAGTAGCTTATCAAAGGGAATTGCCTAAATATAGGTAATATTATGCAATAATAAATAATAAGCTTACCAGAAGGAAAGTATAGCTGATGTTTATGTATATTATATTCTGCCCTTCTTACAGTAAAAAAAATGAGTCTCATTTTGAATATTTATATAAGAATTTTTATTTTACTACTATGTTCATTGTACTATGATATACATTGTTTTCCTTATTCTTGAAAGGTGTCTGCATCAATTTATACACCTATGGTTCATTTGGAGACATGTATTTATTCAAACGTATTTTTAACATTTGTGTCTATTTATTTAATTGGCCTATTCTTAATTGCTATCTTGTCTTGAGGAAGGGGCTTGTATGCCTCAGTAAAGCTATGAGCTATACCTATAGGGCTATCCAATATGGGCAAGTAATTGTGGAGAGAACAGACTAAATATGGTCCACTGGAGAAGGTAGTGGCAATCTATTCCAGTATGTTTGCAAGAAAACCCCTATGGAAAAAAGCAACCAGTGACATTTTTATATGAGAATATGAAACTGTCAGGACTGAAAGTGGTACAAGCAGTGCCAGGATTTATAGTTCAGGAGTAGAACTGAAAATATGTTCATCTGCTGAGGTGCTCAGTGGAGAAAGGAAAGTCTGATGCTGCAAAGAACTATATAGCATTGGAACATGGAGCATAGCTGTGAACCATGGTAAACTTTGTGTGGTCAAGGATGAGATGACAAGAATAAATACCAACATCTTATGTATTAGTGAAATAAATTTGACTGGAGGTGGTCATTTTGCATCAGATAATCATTGAATCTCCTACCGCAGACAAAAATCTTGCAGAAGAAATGGAACAGCCTTCATGGTTAAAAAAGTCTATCAACATCAGTGCTTGTTTATAATTCAAAATTATAGAATCAACTCATTCAGACTTTCAGGCTAAGCAATTCAACATTACAATGATATAAGTTTATGGTCCAACTATATATGACAAAGAGAAAGGTGTCAGACAGTTTTATAAGGATTTGTTGCTCCTTCTGGACATAATACCAAAAGAAAAATACAACATTTGTCATAAGTCATTAGAATGCTAAAGTTGGTAGTTAAATCAAAAAAATGAAGCAGGACATAGAGTAGTAGAATTCTACCAAGATAGTTTACTGATAATAGCAAACACTCTCTTTCAACAGCTTAACAGATGATTTTACACATGGATATCAGTAGATGGGCATACTGAAATCTTTTCAAAAAGATGTTTTGCAGTCAGAGGCGGAAGATTTTTCTATAGCTGGCAAAAACAAGAGTTGGAGCACACTGTGGCTGAGAACATCAGCTTCTTGTAACAAGGTTTAAAATTAAATGAAAGGAAACAAGATACAGGACAACTAGATACATGCTAAAAAATATTCCAAATGAATATATAGTGAAGGTATAAACCCGATTTAAGAGATTAGAGCTGATGGACAGAGTGCTGAAGAATTATGGAGAGAAGTTTGCAAAATCCTCCAGGAGCTGGCAACAAAAACATTCTCCAAATAGAAAGAAAGCTAATTTGCTGCCTATTGAGGCTTTAAAAATGGCTGAGGAAAGGAGAGGATAAGGCAATGTAGAAAGGAAAAATATGTTATGGAATACAAAGTTTCATAGACCAACAAAAGTGGATAAGAGAAGAAGAGTTAAATGAACTGGAATAAATAACAAGAAAGACAAGAATTTTGCTGACATTAAGGGAGAATTCCAAGTAAAAATTAACATGATAAATGACAAACATGAGAGGGATCTAGTAGAATATATTAAAAAGAGGTTGCAGGAATATATAGAAATATATAAGAAGGATCTAACATCTCTGATACATACAATGCCATGCTGTGTGACACTGAGCCATACACTGACATTAAATGGGCCTTCAAAAAACTTGCTGATACAAACATTGCAGGAAGTGCTAAAAACCCAACTGATTTTTTTTTTTTAATCCTGCAAAATGATGCTGTTACAGTCTTGCTCAGAGTTTGCTAGCAAATTTAGGGAATACAAAAGAGACCACTGGACTGGAAAAGGTCAATTTATATTCTAGTCCCAAAAAAGAGCAATACTAAGATGTGCTGAAATTATCAAACAATTGCACTTGTTTCACATGCTAGCAAAGTAACGCTTAAGATCTTGCAGACTTGACTCCAGCAATATATAGATCAAGAACTGTTAGTTGTACAAGATGGTTTTAGAAGGGGTAGAGAAACTAGCAATCAAATTGTCAGTATGCCCTGGATAATAGAGAAAACAAAGGAGTTCCAGAAAAAAAATATTTGTCTGCTTTATTGACTATCCTAAATCCTTTGATTGTGTGGGCATAAAAACTGCAATAAATTCTTAGAGAAGCAGGGATATTGGATGACCCTATTTGCCACCTGAGGATTCTACATGCAGAACAAAAAGCAACAAGTCAAACCAAGTATGAAATAACCGACTAGGTCAAGACTTGGGAAATGAGACTGAAAGGCTGCATATTGTCATGCAACTTATTTAATGCATGCTCTGATTAAAACATGTGAGAAGCTGTATTACACTAATCAGGCACTGGCATCAAAGCTGCCAGGAGAAGTACTGAAAATCTTTGATATGCTGATAATGCCACTCTGATGGCTGAATGCATGAACAAGTTGAAAAACATATTGATGATGGTGAAAGCTGTCAACACATAAGATGGCTGTCTGTTCAACATAAAAAAAATATAAAATAGCCCTATTAATTACTTGCAAATATCTGGGGAAGAAGTGGAGGGAGTGAACAGATTTTATATTTCTGGTCTCAAACATCTCTGCAGATGGTGACTGCAGTTATGAAATTAAAAAGATGCTTGCCTTTTTTAAAGGAAATGTATGGCAAAGCTGGATAAGATTTCAAAGAGCAAATACATTATATTGTCAGCAAATGTCTGTTTAGTTAAACCTGTGTTTTTTGCAGTAATAAGACATGGCTGCAAGTACATATAATACTGTGCAATGCAAAAAGGAATGCTTTTGAAATTTGTTGTTGGAGAAAACTTGAGAATTCCTTGAATGGTAAGAAGATCAAATGAGTTAATACTTAAGGATATAAACACAGATGGTTTACTGGAAAGTCTAATAATAAAAATAAAACTCACATACTTTGGCCACATCATTTGAACACAGTATTTACCAGACAAGGCACTGATGCTGGGAAAGATCCAAGGGGAAAGGAGGAAAGGGGAGGCAGAAGGTAAGATGAATAGACAGTATTAATAAGATAATGACTATAAGTTTGTAATAATTCAAAGAAGCAGTTGCTGATAGATGGGCTTGATGTGCTAAAGTCCTTGAGTTTGCAAAGAGTCACACAAAACTAAATGACTAAACAACAAAAACAATTTATCAGGTATTTTTTAGATATTAACAGTTTATATTTAGGTATGCATTTATTGTTTTATAGTAATACATGTTAAGATGCATGGGTTATTGCACAGTGACTAAATCCATACTTCAGATAGTTTAGAGAACATTCATTCATTTTTTTATATGTATATTATTAGATTTGTTTTACTATTCACATGATTTAATAAGAATTTAATACTATTGATTATTTTTTTCATGAAAATACTCCTATTTTTAGGATATCTCTGGAGTTACCTGGCATTTCCCAACTGATTTCCACTACTATTACTAGCTATCTAAACTAGTTATCACTATTGCTAGCTATTTAAACTGCTGTACTTGGTGGTATGTTTTGCAGCCCAAAAAGAAAAAGTCAGAGGCAACAGTTATTTTATCTTTTAATAAAAGTTATGCTTTAGACATGGAATATACCAAGTCAGCATTTTGAGTAAAACTAGAGTATTTTATTTCATAATCTCAGCACCATGAATTTATTCAGAAGCATGACACACACACACACACACACACACACACACACACACACACACACACACACACACACACACACACACACACACACACACACACACACACACACACACACACGCACACACATGTACGTGAAGGAACCAACTTTCAGATGAGACCTTAAACCAAGGCACCATCCGCCTGAGTTGGTGGTAACCCTGGTGGATATAAAAGATCTCACAGCACTTATTGAAAATACTAGAGTAAGTTTCCTAGTATCCTGGCAAAAAATTTCCCCTAGTCAAAATGAATACCACCTTAGGTCTCCCCTTAAAAGAGGCCATTAACCTATTAGGACTAACCCATTCAACAAGGTGTAAATAAATAAATAAATAATAACGAACAAGAACTGAGTAGCTTGGGAACATTAGAATGCCCCACACAAATTCTGGTCTTGTAGAAATTTCATGGAAAGGCTTAATGTTAAAGACATGAGATTCAGATAACTGACTCCCTCTTTGTGCAAGAAAAGATACCCTAATAAACCCAAACACCCACTTTAGCATATTTTTGCTCTTCACATACACTCAAATCTCCTTGACACCATGGTAGCAGGCAAAATTAAAAATGTATAAATTATAGCAATTTATCTGATGCCCACCATTGCTTTTAAACCTGATCAAAGTAAGGAAGCTACTTTACCTTCAATCACTAATATTATTTGTCATGCAGACCTCTTAACCGTCCAGAATTTCACAGAATATCCAGATTTTCTCTCATATTTCTGGTTTGTCCTCATAAAATGTGTGTTTTCTAGCAAATCCTTAAGGATTGCAGTCACTAAATAATTACAGACATTTGAGTTGCAGATGTAATATCCTTTCATAAATGCTTACAAATGCAAAACCTCTTATTCTAGCAACCATTGAAGGTTATAAGAGCAATCTTTAAAATCTGTCCCTGATTTTGGGTCCCTTATCAAATTTTGCCTTTTCCAGAATTCTTGTGCTAAGAATTTGAGAGGTATGTTGCCTTTGCACAGACAATGGTGAACTTATAGACCTGTTTTTATAGTTCCTAAGAAAGCTTTCAAACTTTTCTGTCAGACACTCCTGTCAAAACATGACACACAAGGCCTAAACCATAATGTGTGTTAATAGATAAATCAGATTTCTTAGATTATAAGTGGAAAGAGCAATCACTCTGCCTAACGTGCCTCATAGCTGTGTTAATCTCATGTTCATAGATTTGACTGATAGGGTGCCTTCTAACTTTCATAACGTTTGATTGCTGTAATGCAATATTGATATTTTCTTTCTTTCTTTTTCTTTTTTCTTTCTTTCTTTTCTTTTTTGTCAGATCTCTTCTATTTAAATTCTTCCAGTTTGTGACAAAAGCAAAATAAAAGAAAAAAAATAAGCAAGTGGTTCACCAGGTAGCTGAAATGCACAAAGAAGCTTGCTTGATAAATGGAAAGATATATATACGTACTTGCAGCATCTTCAAAACATAAAGTAACAAGTTTCTCAACTACAGCAACCATATAAAAATGGCAGTCCAAATTAGGATAGTTCCATAATAATTTAATGTAGGCTTCTCCATGATGTTTTCCAGATTGTGAATTTTATCATGAACTTGGAAGACAGCTTGTAAGCATTAAAACACTTACCCCAGGATTTAATAAACTCCATGTAGGCACAGTGTAGAGCCTACATGGAATGTTACTGCGTCCATGTACATGGTTCCCCCTCGACAGAGTTCCATGCATAGTAATGATGGCATCTTACTGCGGGAGAGCTGAGGAACACGTTTTTTGAATCAGTGCAGGGAGTGTAGTGCTAACTGTGTCTGCAGATGAGTAAGGCACTCCCTGCACTGCCCAATTGCATTATTCCAATGTTATTTTTTTCTTCTATTTTTTTAAGCATGTTTGCATGGCATGGCACAAAGCGCAGCAATGCTAAGCGGTGCTGAGACACCAGCCAGACATCTAAAAATAGAAACCGGTTGCATTTAATTATTTGCCTAAATGTCATGTTTAAGTGTAGCTGAGCAGGTTTGGGTGGTGTAGCACGGTGCTCAGCTGTGCTTATAGGTAGCTCAGAGGTATATGTAAAGTTATAGCAGAATTTTGAATATCCATGTAGCTAAATGGGTAGAGTTATGGCCTCAGGTGCAGTAGGTCCAAGATTTGAATACATGGAAGGGAAAATAAGCATCATTTTTTCAAAATACAAATTATGCCAATTATTTTATATTATGGTCCCCTGCACTCCGCTAAGACCTGCTAAGATCTGCTAAGCACCACATAAACATGATAACGGCTGAAAATGTTTATGTACTGCTCAGCCCTGCTTGGCTTGTTTGCCTACTGCTAAGCACTGCTAAGCATATGGTTCTTCAGGTTTTGGCACTGCTCAGCTCAGCTCAGCTGGTTTGTGCAGTGCTATATGATGAGGTGCTTTTTCAAATGTTGCCCAATGGTGTGTAAGGGTGGGAAAACAGCCTATATTAATCCCAATAGTTGGGAATACAGCAGAATCCATTGAAGTTCTGTCTCTGAAGCATACTATGGCAGGCGTTGGGGAGGGTTCACACTTTCAGGTGCAGAGTTGGGGCATTCTGGAGTTCACGGTCATGGTTGGACTCCTAGTAAAAGACCATGATGACCAGCTGTTGCAGCAAGGTTTCCAGGGTTTGGAGTGTAAGACAGAGGCCTGGGACCAGCTGGTAAGGGAACTCACCAGTGCGAATGGTATCCCCCACACACATGAGCAGTGTTGTCAACACCATGATGACATGAAGAGATGAAAAGGGGATGTTTTGAACACCTGGGTCCAAGAAACTCGGGCAGGGAATGCCCCACAAGTATGTAAGTAATTTTAGCTCTGTTTCACCAATATCTAATCTGAATGTCTGCTAAACTGGTATGCATAATAGTGTGCTTCTCTCCCAACAGCTGCAGAGGAGAGGGTTCGCAACATTGAAGTGCAAGCTGGGTGCTTGACCATGTTGCACCGTGAGCGTGGTGAGTACAGATGTATTATGATAACTGTAGTGAAATAAGCAAGAAAGAGAAAAGCATTAACTGCAATAAAGTATATACAGTAAAGTTTGTATTGCAATAAATGTGGATTCAGAGCTGTACTGCAATAAATGAATAATGCCAATTGTAGTGCAATAGAAACATGAAACAATACCATTGACTGTATTAAAGTATAGACAATAAAGTCTGCACTGCCATAACTGTGGAAGTAGAGCTGTATTGCTAGACCTGAATAATGACAACTGTTGTGCAATAATGGCTGTAGAATGCAAATATAATAGCTACCAAATGTATTGTATAACATGTACAGTACCATTCAAGGCTGTTTCTAGGCCAATATTGTTCAAATAATGCTCTGTGATCCACTAACAGCAGGTAAGGAAGGTATATGGGTGAGGTAGCCCACTCCATGATCTGATGCTGTTTGTTGACTTCACAGATATTTCAACCCACAAACAATATATTGTGTATACCTACATTCTGTATGCTAATGTATAGATTACCTATCTCTGTCATGCTTTTATTTCATGCATGTGTGTTCTACTGTCACTGCAGTCTAGTAGAAAACTGTAATACTACTACCAGGTCATATTTTGGTTCTAGGTGAGCTCTAGGCAAATATCAGTAAATCAGTAATCAGCAGTGGTTCAGTATTTCAGTTTGTTAAATGCTCTGTATGTAGTACATTTTGCCACACACAGACCAGAGTTCAAATCCAGTGCTATGTAGCACTAAATATTACAGTATCAATCAGTAATGTTTACAGATTCTCTCTCCACAGGAACTACAGGTAAATGCTGAGGTGGTCCATATTATGAGTAAATAATTGGCAAGGATGTGAAAATACAGCATAAAATAAAGGAAATAAATATAATAATAATAAATAACATGAAATAAATAAAATGTGTACTCTTGGTATGGCTGTATGCCTGGAGTGTCTGTTAAAAGATGCTGCAGCCAATTTCTACATTCCATGCAGATGTCCTGTGCAGTCACTGTTATTGGGTTCTATCCCCATGCCTGCCAAGAAAGGCAAGATAGGTTCATAGGTTCATAGGTTCATACTAGGCTATCTGCCCTAGGGCATTTATAAGCCTAGCCAGAGTGTGTTTGGCTTTCGCCACCCATTTTAAATTAATTTTGCTATGCCTTTTTTTGAGGTTAGTATACTGTGCCTCTGTCTAACAGTGACACAGAAGTGATACCCGGGGTAAACCTACGATCTCCCATCCACTCATCAAGATTCCTCTTGAAGAGAGTCAATGTGGGACTCTGCCTAACCTGGACTGGGATTTTATTCCAGAGTGAAGGGAGCCTCTGGGTTATGAATCTGTCCCTCCAGCATGTCCTATTTAGTGATATGATAGTTGTTTAGTTTCTGTACTGTACACATGCGTGTCTCTCAAGTGTCACGCTGTCATGTAATGTAATCAGTAATGCATAGTCTGTCTGTCACAGGATTACCATCGACATGATTACCTAAATTGTAAAGTATCACTACATCAGCCCACAGAACAGCTTCTAGTTATATAGGTCCACCTGATGTGCAAGTGTTCTGTGCAGTTGTGTGCTCACAGTTGTTACTGCTTGTTCCATACTGTCTCATGTGAATAGTTTGAGGGGCATGTATGTCTTACAACAGCTATAGGGGACTTGTACACGAAAAGAAAGGGCAGACACGTAGAGTAGATAGTAGTACTGTTGTTAAGTAAATAGCCTATAATGGTGTTAATGGACTGTTTTTCTCTCTCTCCCCACCCCTTATCTGGATTTATTTATTATTGTTATCCATTGACTATGGGTTGCTATTAACATGTTGTTAAATTAACTGTATTTTAGAGCATGTGTTTTATTATTGTTATGTATTATGATAAAAACAAAACAAAGAAGGCGCAGATCAAGGAATAAATACTCCATTGCTGAATGAATATAAATAACTTAGATAATATAGCAAGTAAGCAACGGATAAACCAGGCAGGAACCAGGCAAGAAAATGCGATTACTAAAGCAAAGAAACACAGTCACTAATTCCTCCAATAAGCAAAATACTCCAACAGGAAAGTGTAGGCACTGAGGCAGGAAAACACAGTCACTAAGTCCTCCAGTGATAAAAACAGTCCATGATATTTATTGCAACAAAAGGTAAGTGCTTTCGCAGTTAAGCTTCATCAGACCAAATACAAAATGCTAAAATGCACTCCATTTAAACACAATGTGCTTCTGTGATTGGGTGATGTTTTATTATCATGTGTTTAAATGGAGTGCATTTTAGCATTTTGTATTTGGTCTGATGAAGCTTAATTGCGAAAGTGCTTTCCTTTTGTTGCAGTAAATATCACGGACTGTTTTTATTACTGGAGGACTTAGTGACTGTGTTTTCCTGCACTTTCCTGTTGGAGTATTTTGCCTATTGGAGGAATTAGTGACTGTGTTTATTTGCTTTAGTAATCACATTTTCTTGCCTGGTTCCTGCCTGGTTTATCCATTGCTTACTTGTTATATTATCTAAGTTATTTATGTATTATAATGGTTGCATATTAACATGGCTTGCTGAATTACCTATTTTGATGGCCTTATGCTGTAACTGTCACTGGCATGGTGTTAACATGCTGACTGTTCTGTCATTTATTGTTGTGTTTGACATAATATGCATTGATATGTAATTGTGTTATTTCCACTGTTCTGACATGCTATTACTAATAATGTTTTGTTCATAATTAATCTATACTTATTGCCATACCTCCATCACCACAGCACATCAGGGTAGGCCAGTTCCCGGTGATTCACCTACCTTGCCTTAACTGGCCCTGCCCTGGGTCCTAGCACATCTGGGACCCAGGCTGGTGGTGCCCCCTCTGCTGCCCTTGCACCCCCTGCAGTGTTGGGTGGACCCACCTCAGGGGATGGGGTCTGGCCTCTCCATGGGAGCAGTGGGGGAGAGACTGCAGTCACCCAAGAGCAACTGCTGGTCATGGTGCACAGGATCATTCATTGGACCTATGAATGTTGCCTGCGCAAGTTTGATGGCACAATGGCTAACCTGGTGGGGCAAACTGGCCCTGGCACCCAGCCTGCAGTACAGCCACCTTTGGGGCAGTGAAAGAGCAGTATCGACTGCACATAGGTGGGGATGTCAGTCATGCTGCTACTGTCTGGAGGCACATGTGACTCCAATTCCATAGCACCTTCCCCATCCAAGGTGTTTACCCCCTTATGTCACACACCACCTCTGTCTGCTGTCTTGCCTGGTTTGTCTGTCTGCTATCGCATCCTTTCCTACCCAACTTACCTCCCCACATGTACCTATGTCCCTTCCCCAACATCCCATTCTCTCCTTAAAATAAGAAAATGGGCACCTGTCCAACAAAAGCATATTGCCTCATACATAGCTCTCCATTTCTCACACACGTCCACCGGAGGACACAACTAATTTGGTCCAATTGGCTTGACAATACATTTATGTTGTCCTAACCCCCGTATCTGGGGTTTGAGGGTCCAAATACATTTACAAAACCTGTCAAAATGCACAGCTGTTGTTGTGCAAGAAATGGATAGCTATGGTTCTTTTCTACACCCATCATGGACATCCCTACCTGCCTTTCACATTGTTTTTCCCCCTGATTGCCCCATTTCACTACTTTCCTATCACCCTTTCTTCTTTTCTTTATTTTTTTTTAGCACTGATTTGTGCGGAGCTAAGCGGTGTGGTGCCTTGAGCCATGCCACTTCAATTATCTTAGCTTAAATAAGCTTTAATGAGCTTTAAAGACCTTTAATGACTATATGTGTCTATTACATTGTAACTCACATGTAGAAAATAAGCACCTCCGCCAAGTGTTGAAACCAGGCCTCTCTTAACTATAGCATGCTGCATTAACCCACCACATTACACAGGCCTTAAGTTAAACAAGTTACAATCATTATGCATGTAACTGAAATAAAACACTGATTTGAAAACTGGGAGTATACCCCTGGAATCTGGTACAATGCTAAATAATAAGAAAGGCATATATTAATGGATGTATGTGAGGCCTGTGATAGAAGGTATATGTGCCCTTTTATCAGCAACTTGTACAAAGACACCTGCTAAGGCAGTAATGGCAAAGTACATGTACAACAGGGACCCTGGTGCAGAAATACAATCATATAAAGCCACGCACATACTCATGAATAGAAAAAATGTTTCTCACAGTCTGTATATGTGCACATATAACTTGGAAATACACATATTTCTGTAGTGTCTCAGTATCTCAGTCTGTTAAATGCCTTACATGCAGTACATTTTGCCACACACAGTCCTGGGTTCAACTTCAGTGTTGTGTTGCACTTCAGTTACATTGCTGTGAAGACAGCAAGTAATGACTGAGTTATGCAATTTTAATCCTCACAGGTTACTGCTACTTAATTACCTGCTAGCCATTTTTGCAAGTCAGAGACCTACAGGTAGGGACACATTGCACATATCCGTATAGCCTAACTATTTGTCACCTACTATTGTGTTATTGGCACTGTTGTATAACAGATGTACCTTACAGGGCTGCCACAGCTGCCACAGTTACAAGAACAGCTTGCTGTCCTCCAAAGTGTTCACACTCCCCCCTAAGTGTTCTAGGCTACAGCAGAAGCTGCAGCCTGTAGCATACACAGCTGTATATTAAGGTAGCTGCTACAGAATTACCATACCTTCCAATCCCCTAGAACAAGGGATCTGGACACAAGTATACATAATGGGGGGGGGGGGGCAAAGGTCCAGAGATAAGAACACATTTAAAGGTTTGCTCCTACAAAGATAGTAAGTTGATAGAATAGTAGCTACTGCATTAGCATGCATATTCTGATGGGCATGAAGTATGACAGTCACATGTCTCTCGTCCCTTACTGAAATCAACCCACAATGTTTGCCAGTGAACTGCCAGATGACCATGATGTCATGGGACACTGACCAAACATATGAGGCAAAACTGTGGACATAATAAATCTCTACAGTGGACAGTATTTGTACCTACCCTCTCGATGTTGTAGTCTCCACACCTCAGTAATGTCCATCTCAAAAACTAAGAAACATACCAAGGCCTACATGAAGGCCTTATATATATTGCACTGTGGTGGCATGCCACTGGCTAATGATAGTGCAATTCAGCTGTTTTGGATGCAATTAGCAATTCTGAGCCACAGACTGGTGCAGAGGCAATTACCTGTTAATGAGTATTACCTTCAAAAGGCAAGCAACTGGTTATGGGGAACAGGTCTGTATGAGATTTCAGTCACACAGACAGTGTATGTCCAAACCATTTCTGGAGGAAAGGTTCAAAAAAGGAATACTGCACTCCACCAGGTATGTAATAGATTTCTCCATATTTCTCCATATAACGGGATGCAGATGGGAGGATGGACATATGGGGAATAGGGATTACAGCACTAGGCTTGTCTTAGATATATGGTAATGACATGTCATTGATACTCTGCTGTCCTACACCTACAGGTATGCCTCTCAACTGCCCCTGCTTTCAATCACATCTCAAATCCCTGTCAATCCCTCCTACAAGGGTCAGCTGTTGTAGGAAAGCTAGGGGATTTAGTGACAATAACTAAGAATGTACACTCCTGTAACATCAAATGATGTACTGCAATTCAACTCCTCTCATTCTGTCAGTGTCGCATAAATAGTTCTAACATTGTAAGAGTGTCCCTGAATGTCCCTGATGTACTCTGTCTAAATCTCTGTTTTGTTGACATTTGTCCCTGTTTGGTTGAGAGCTATGCCTAATATACCTGTCAACCTCCGACAGCAAGAAATCAGGACAAAGCCATAATTAATGTGGGGCCAAATGCCCAAACTCAGTGACAGAGTATAAATATTGACAGCACAAAGTAAGAATGTGAATAGACTAACAGATATTACTGTAACATAACTGTTTTCTGAGAGGGTATGGCATGTGAAAGTCAGATGACTGTATAATACAAATGTCAGCTATAATAGCACAGAATGTATTTTCTGGTGTACTGTATGTCTTTTATATTTTTTGTATAATGTTTGTATAATTTCTTGTATAACATTTTGTATAAACTCTGTATGTGGAGCTTTTCTCCCTGGCCCTCCATTGAAAATGGGTCTTATCCCAGTTGGACTTTCCCTGTAAAAAAATGTAAAATAAAATAAATAAATCAATTTTCTGACATCAACCATCAATGATTATCAAACCATTTGTCAGACATTCACAAGTTTGTGTGAAAAGGACTACATCTATGAGGCAAACATCTTGACATTATGTAAACATCTGTATAGTTGAGAGGTGTGATGTCTACAGGGAACATTTACTACAGCAGGTTTGCATTGCTTTCTGTCATCGTAGCACACTGGTGTTGTTGGACTGTCTTCATATAATTGTTGTAATAGCACACTGCTATTTGTCCGACAGTGGCCATAAGACATATTAGTGAGAATTTGCCCATAGGGGACACACCACAGTAGACTGAAGTGATGGGTGTAGGGACATACAGCAGAATCTGTCATGGCACACAGGGGCATAACCCAGTACTGCTACTATCTTGATGATATCCACACATGTAGTGTGTTTCCAGAATGTGGGGTATGTGTGCCAGGGAGCAGTGGATAGTGCAGGCCATTATAGGAGTCCAGGATCTGTACATAGTGGACGTCCATGTATCTGGTCCTGTAATGTGTTCCCCTCTTGTTGTCTTTCAGGAACCTTGTACTGCAGGAGGCATCCACCATTCTCAACTGCAGAGAATGACATAATGGATGGCCTCAGACACCACCATCACATCTTGCTTTCCAGGGGTTGGCATAGTCGTGAACAGTGGGCAACATTGTGGGCAGACCTTGTGTGGGCTGTTAATCAGATTGGCCAACAGGACAGGACCTATAAGTAGTTCCAATGCCAAGCCACAGATATGGTGAATGCTGCATGGCAAAGGGCAGCTGCTGTTGCCAGGGACAGTGCTGCCACCAATGGAGGACCTGTGACAGTACAACCACTCTCAGCCACAGAGGAATTCCTGGTAAACCTAGGATCAACCAACAGCTCCCAGGTATCCATCACGCCATACATCCTGGAGGTGGGTGCCACACTGTCCACAGAAGAGGAGCATCCAGGTAAGCTTACTGTGTTCACCAGTGTAATACTGTATCAGTCATTGTAGCAGGCAGTACATACCAGTACATTGGTGTCTGTTCTATCTGCATGGGGGGGGGGTTGGGTTTTATGCACAGTTGTGCACTCATACTCAGAATGTCAGCAATATAGCCATTATCACAGTAGCTACTGTATATATAGATATATGCACATATTAATTTTTAGCGCTGCAACATTTGGTGGTGCTGACAATACCTCACCCTCACCTTTTCATAGGTCCATCAGGTGTGGTCGAAGTCCATGGTCCTGTACCTGGTAAGTGTGATACTGTTGTTTCATGGCTCATATATACCCTAAGAAAGCTAAGGGCTGCCATTTTGCCCTATGTACAACTGTTGTGCTTAGCCAGAGTAGAATATGTGTATGTTTCATTCTGGAACAGTTAACTACAGTGCATAGACTTAGTAATCACATGCGTGTATTTGTACAAACATTAACACATTTGCACTTATAGTTATGAGTGTCTACACAGCCTGTTATACATGAGGCAATTACTCCAAGATGCCTGTTCAAACACAATAGGGAGATGGGACATACCTGAGGCAGTGATACTACTACTGGCATATCATTCTCAAGATAGGTGTACTAGGTTTTATGTGTAGTTCTATCATATACACTGTCATATTGTATACTTCACAGGTGTATTGCACTGACAACATTAACTGGATGTAGCTGAAGTGCATGTTATAAAGGGCCTCACCTGTCTGTGTATGTTGTTGTGAGTTTGCTTGTTGTGCATGGGATCAGAGATGAGAAGATGTGGCACATGTAATGCAGTTGTGGATCCTCATCTGCATGAATCTGTGTGGTTTACCATACATAATAGTGCAGGTAGTAATGTATTGCTTTTGTCTTGCTTCTCACAGGTGAATGGGGGGTTGGCGTCTGCCCCCTCACAACCTGATGTCAGTGTCTCATTGGACTCTGATGATGATGGTGGCCATAGTGAGGCACAGGTGGGGTTGTCAGGCTGAATCTGTCCCAGAGGTTGACATCCTTCTTCTGCCCCCATTGTCCCTGCATACAGTCAGTATGCCCATACATACCCAGTCCCAAGAGGCCACAGATATTGGACAGTCTGACGGTGGTGACATTGCACAGGACAGTGTGACAACTATGGCATCAGTGAGTGTATACACTGGTCATAGCCAAAGAGCTGGCGAGGTCCCAGTCCCACACAGGGGTGCTCGAAGGAGGACTGCTGCTCATCCACCACCTGTCACAGGTGTCACATCACAGATCACTCACCACATGTTTTGGGCCATCATGGTGGCACAGGGACATTCTGAACACAACACCAGATGGATGTTCAGGGTTATGAATGCAGCACACTCTGACATCTGTGACTACCTCCGTCGCATTGCTGACACCCTGAATTGGTTTACTGATGTAGTGGACAGATGGTAGGCTGAGACAGTGTCTGTCTTTGACCGCACATTGTCTGGGCTGGAACATCTGGTTCAAGATGGATGTCAGACATGTGGACATAAGTCAGCAACACCATCTGCTGAGAGTCCACATGGCTGTGCACACTCATGCTTCTGTAGTGGCAGTACCTCCAGCACTACAGAGAGAAGTATGCTGTCCATACCACAATGTGGCAGACCATGGGCACATGGTCCTGGGTGGTCCCATGGGGGACATGGGCCCAGCAGACAGCAGTCACCATCAGCTGCTAGCATTGCCTTTGACCTTGGGCATAGTGGTGCCAGTGCTACTCCTAGAAGAGCCAGTTCCCATGTTAGTGGCTGGAGACAGTGAACTGTCCACTCTACCATGTGCGGCCCACAGCTGTCCAGCATACACATTTGTAGGGCTAGCACTGGGTTTTACTGTGTACATGGACACACTCAAACACCACTGTCACATGCAGGTCACCAACAGACACACACAGCACCTCTCCATGGCCCATCTAACCAGCACCCCTTCCTGACTCACACACATACTGCCAACTGTTTGGCACAGCCTAGGCCTCTGGTACCCCCCCCACACTACACCCTGTGTATGTGATGATACCTGTGCCACATCCTTGCCATCTGTGTCATTGAAGCAGGGACATGCAAATATGTGTCTGATGCACAGGATAACTATATTGCTTTAAGTGTACTTGTGTACTGCAGAATTGTTATGCCATAGCAGCTGTTGTGGGCCATGACAGGTACTGTATGCTGGCATGTTTCATGACTACACATCAAACTTTGTATATCTTTATTGTATGATGTTAGACTGGCAGTAGTGTTACAGAATGACAGGTGTGTCACAGACATATATAGTTTCTGTTGGAATACAGCAGCACAGGTTGGCATGGTAGCACAGCAGAAATATTACTTCAGCAAGGTATGGCAGTATATCTGCATGGCTCCCTAGCTGCATATGTGTAGAACAGCATGTCAGGGACATTGGGGGCAGTCAGCGTAATCATGCTTTTATACTTTGTGAAACATTCTGTTATCCTTGATATGTGTCACCTAGGTTTTCTGAATGTACCAATCAAGATGGTGGTGGTGGACAGCAGTTATGCTTATGTAGATGAGGGCAATCTAGCGGCAGCAACTACACACGCACACTAGCAAGTTGAATGATGTGAGATTAAACCCCCTACCTCTCTAGTAGTACACACTATAACTTGCAGTACTTATTGCATGCACCGCAGTGTTTATCTGGTATTACACTGTCAGCCAGCACTCTTAAGGTGGATAACAACAGCAGGCCTTGTAAAGGAGGCCAGTGTTGAAGTTAGCCTATGCATAACCTTTGCACAGAGATAGGCTAGATGGGCATGTCTGTGGTGCTGCAAGGGGATATATTTGCACACATATGCACAAGTTGGATGATTTGAGATTAGAACCCTTACCTATTTACTAATACACACTATAGCTTGGAATACTTATCACCTGCGCCACAGTGTTAATTTGATATTACACTGTCAGCCAGCGCTCATAAGGTAGATGACATCAGCTGGCCTTTAAAGGAGGCCAATGTTGAGCTAGTCACAGGGCCGTAAAATGCATAACCATTGCACAGAGATATGCATGTCTGTAGTGCTGCAAGGGGATATATTTACATATGCACAAACACAAGTTGAATAATGTGAGACTAGAACCCCTACCTATCCAGTAGATCACACTATAGCTTGCAATACTTATTGCATGCTCCACAGTATTTATCTGATATTGTCAGCCAGTGCTCTTAAGGTGGATGACATCAGCAGGCATTGTAAAGGAGGCCAATGTTGAGGCCAGCAGCTAGTCACAGGGCCATAAAATGAATAACCATTGCACAGACTTAAGCCAGATGGGCATGTTTGTAGTTCTGCATGGGATATATGTGCACACACACACAAAGTTAGTTGATGGGAGATTAGAACCTCTACCTATCTATTCTTGTACACTATAGCTCACAGTACTTATTGCACACACCACAGGTTATGTCTGTTGAATATGTGGATGCAGGCACAGTACTTGTGGAGTACACAAAGTGGCCTTGTGTTAGACAGTATGTGTGTGGCCTGCAGAGTGATATTGCTTGATGCTGTTACTGTATCTAGTGTACTAGGAGGAGGATACCTGTTAATATCCCTGCTATATGTGTACAATTACCAGTATGGCCATATGTGGCTGGTTGCAATTTTATAGGTGGACATGTGGCCAGGACAATATGGCCTGTCCAAGGCATGCATTGCAAACAGTGTACATTGCACCACCTGCTCACCTGTGTCTCTCTACAGGGTGACATTCTGCAATCACAAGGGTCTGTGTGTGAGTGGATTATGCACTGTTGTGGCCTTGGTCTGGTTCCATCGGACAATTGTACGATGTCTAGGTGCAGATAACCCCAGCATTCTGAGGGTATGTGGGGACATTCGTACACCCCCCCCACACACACACACACACACACACACACACACACACACACACGTACACACACATATATAAATGTGTATAAAAGGGATGTCACCTTAACTGTCACTGTATGTGTACGTTATTATGTAACTGTGTTATGTAGATATATATATATATATATATATATATATATATATATATATATATATATGTACCACATACTGATAGATACACTAATTATTTGTAAGGGGGATAGGGAAAGACAGATATGTATACATAGCTGTCTGTATGTACAGACAGGTTTCCACATGGCAGGTCTTTGGACAACAGACTTGGGCTCACGTTAGCTAAGTATAGGAGCATGCCCAGTGTGACTGTCAGTATTTACAAGGTGAGTCCAGGCCAGACCTACCTGTACTCCAGTCCAGTAGTTTGTGTGCTACAGACCATTGGCTGCTGCACCTGTTTCTACAGTACAGCACTTCCCTGATATTGTCCAAGGCATTCCTGGCTGTTTGCTGAACTTAATATGTGACTCATATCTCTCACCTGTACAAATTTTCACAGACTGTCCAGATTTTTGCCTCAAATTTTTGGTCCCTTTTACATAACATTGTGGTTTTCTGGCAAATTAGTGGCAAATCATTAAAGATTGAAGTTAAGAAATAATGATAGATATTTGAGTTTCAAACTCCATACACATCAGGAGATTCAAGCTAATGCAAGATCTGTTATTCTATCATCTTTCAATGTTTCTAAGAGCAATATTTAAAACTTGTCCCTATTTGTGGGCCTTTGTCCCACTTTTAGTCATGGCTTTGGCCAGATTCCTTGCTCTAAGAGGTTGAGAGGTATGATGTGACTGAGGTACATCATGTAACACCACACACAGGGTGACAGTCTGCATACCTTTCCCTGTACATGTTTTTAAAGAATGTTCAGCATTTTGCCCCATATCTCTGCTCTGTTCCTAATAAATTTGTGGTTTTCCAGTAATATACTGTAAAATGCAGTAAATGAATTGTTGTAACTACTGACACATTTAAGTGATGGCCTTTACATCCTGCAGCTTATCTGACTTGTTGTAACCTGCTGTTATACTAGCCACGTTCTAGGTTACTCAGAGCATGTATAATGTCTGTCTGTAGGTTTGGCTGTCTGTCCCCCCAGTCATTCTGCCTTTGTCTAGCTTTCTTGCAGTAACAGATTGAGGGGTTATGACAGTCCATGGGAATACCACCATATGAGTACCTCACATGCAAAAGATGTAGATGCTGTCAAATTCGAACCATTAACACCACCATCCATGTAAATGTTCCTAGCCCAGTGAGCCACACTAGCTACCAGACAGAGAGGTTTCATTCCTCACACTATCAACAACATACAGACAAACACTGTCACCCCTGCATTATGTGGGAAATACAACGTGTGGCCAGGTTCTATGTCACAGCCCTGGAATTGTCTGGTCTACTGACATATCACTGCAGACTTACTAGAATCTCCACTCCAAGTAGCCAAGAACCAGACTCGGTAGTATCAAATAAAAATATTTAATTCCACAACAAGAAAGACTCAGTAGTCAGTCAAGCGCTTTCGTCATCCAAGACTTCTTCAGAACTGTGTAATACATCATTGACACACCTTAAATAAGCAATCCCCCCCCCCACTTAACACACTAATTGAACTCTAAAAACATACACCCTAAAACATTATTCTAAAACAGCAATACATAGTAAATAAATAAAATTTTGAACTAGTACAAAGTGTTTGACAAGTATGGTATATAATAACGCCAATACTATAACTTAGTAGCCCTATGTTTCAACTCTGGCTTGATACAAATGTGGTCATTAATACCAGGGGCTACAGTGGCATTCAAACAAATTTGTCATTGCATTTCAGCCCTGTCCAATTTGTTGGTCTAGTCACCCCCTCTAATGTTCAAATCTACCACCTCCAAAATACCAAAATGGAAAAAGTGGTCAGGATTGAGGTTAATATGCCAGATTAGTACATTATTGTCATCCCATTTCCTAATACTATACAGGTGTTCATAAATTCTTCTCCAAAACCTCCTTTCCATTTTACCTATATAGAAATTGTGACAACCCTGGCATACAGCAATATAGACTACACCGTTGGTGTTACAAGTTCCTGTGGTCAACCTAACTTCAAAGTCATTGGAACCTAAACAAACAGTAGGGCATGAGATAATGTATTTACAATACTCGCATGCCCCACACTTGGTATTTCCCTTAATATTCTTATTCTCAATAGGATGTTCTAACAAGTTTTTCAAATTCCTGTTGGTCTTATAGGAGAAAATGGGTACCTCGCCTAAAACAGCCATCAATTCTTGGTTCACTTTGAATAAAACCCAATTCCCCAAAAGTCAGAACCATAGAATAAGAGAAGTCATTATTTTCTTGGTGAGTGACTTCAAGTTCCTTATTTTGGCTAATGCAATGTAGAGGTTTGTACCTATTACCCCATTTACTTGTGACTTGCTCACTAATGGTAACCACAGAATCCGATGGGTACCCCCTGGCTTCAAACATTTTGATCAGTTTGTCCATTTCCAGCTTAAATGTGTCAAAGCTGGAGCACATTCTGGCTATATGCACCATCTGATCTTTCACTATATTCCTTTTCACAAAGTGGGGGTGACAACTCCGGAACTCAAGATAGTCATTTGAGAAAGTGGGTTTTTGGTAAACACTAGACTGAAAGCAATTCTTATTCGAGTCCTTCCAAATACACATATCCATTTAGTTAATCCTAGAGCTACCACTGTTACCAGTAAATTTAAAATAATCACAAAGATCATTAAGAAAATCTAAAAAGTTGGTATGTTGGTCCCCTACTTTCCAAAGAATGAAAAGGTCATCCAAGAATCTTAAATACACCACCCAAGAGTCTTTTAATGGACTTTAAAAATAAACTCACTTTCCCAATGGTACATGACTAAGTTTGCAAACAAAGGTACACAACTATTGCCCATTGCTATATTGTTTGTCTGGTGGAAAAACTCCCCACCAAAACTAAGTACATTGTTCATCAAAATAATTTCCATTAACACCATAATAAAATTGACCATGGTGTTCCGCAAATTAGTTTTCTCAGCTAGTGCCTCATGAAAATATTCCAAGCCTAACTCATGGGGAATGGAAGTGAATATGTCCACAGCATCAACTGTGGAAAAGTTAACCTCCTCACTATAATGTTCTTCCTTTATCCGACCCAAAAAATCCCAAGAGTCTACTAATATATGATCAATATGGGTTAAGGATTTCCTCACTACCCAGTCAACACAAACCCCTAATGAGTAGGAAATACTGTTTTGGCAGGAGATTATAAGTCTATATGGGGGATCATAAATCATTTTATGGGTCTTCGGAATACCGAAGGCCACCAGAATTGTTGGATGTTCATTATACAAAAAAATGGTAGGTTTCTTTGTTAATAACTCCCTGAAGTAGGGAGTCTTCCAGTGTCATTTTAATTTTCCTGTAAGCGATGTTTATTTAATTTCTAGAACCACACTGGTATTTATTCTCATCCTGTAATATTTCAAATATTTTGTTGTTATAATCTTCAGTGTTAACAATAGTCATCTCCCCACCTTTGCCCGATTTCATAAGTCTCAAACTAGACTTACTTCTTAGTACTTCTAACAGTTCATTTTCTTTTCTAGTCAAGTTGAACTGTTTATACTTGTGTTGTTTCAACATTTGATATATCTCCTGGGAGCATATCTTGTCAAATGTCCCTATAAGGGGGTGTAGAGGTGGGTTATAACAGCTCTTCTTTTTTTATTTTTTTATTTTCATTATATGAAGGGTTGTCCCTAAACAGATATTTCAAGTTCATCTTTCTAATGAAAATTTTAAATTCAGTTAAAGCAGTGCAAACATCCTCCTTCCTAGATGGTACAAATTTTATTCCCTGCATTAAAAGCAAAAAAAGGTCCTTACTTACTTCAACACCTGCATAGTTGAAAATATTAAACCCCCGGTATGTGTGTAGGACTCACTCGAATGAAGTAATAATCTCATCTACTTCACTCACTGTTGTATTATCACAAGTAGTAACTGTTCTTCCTCCATTGTTTCTGATTCCTGTAAGTAACACTTTGTACTAGTTCACAATTTTTTTATGTACTATGTTTTGCTGTTTTAGAATGATTTTTTAGGGCATATGTTTTTAAAGTTCAATTAGTGTGTTAAGTGGGGGGGTTGCTTATTTAAGGTGTGTCAATGATGTATTACACAGTTTTGAAGAAGTCTTGGATGACAAAAATGCTTGGCTGACTGTGTTACTACTGAGTCTTTCTTGTTGTGGAATTAAATATTTTTATTTGATACTACTGAGTCTGGTTCTTGGCTACTTGGAGTGCTGATTCTGTTTTTTCTTGGTGCATTTTTTCCACTCTGTACACCATTTTGTTGTTCTTGGAGTATTTTTGGTGTACTGTGGCCAGCTCAAGACTCTGCTTTACAGTTGTGGCTGGAATGGAAGGGAACGGTTTATCTCCGGTGTTTGAGGACGAATTTGAGCCTATGTCGTTCCCTTGTGGTCAGCGAGTGGAGGTGGCTGACAGCAATATTTTGCAGCTTATTTTAAACTTGACGAACAAGGTTTCTGAACTACAAGAGGCAGTTCTAAAACTACAACACCCAGCTACTCTTAGGTTTGAAGGAACAGGAGGACATCAGCAAAAGGAGATGGGTGGAGTGTCATCACTTGTTAACCATACGGTGAATTGAGGCCATTTGGCAGTGGAAACGGGTGTTACAGCACAAGGGGGAGTTGAAATGGCTAGCACTTCACATGGAACTCATGGACTTCCACAAACAAATGATTGTTTTAAGGACTGGATTAAAAATTACTTTGAGTTATTTAAAACGAGTAGTACTAATGAAAATGATATTATGGAAGCAAAGTTAGTCACACTTGAACAGAAGTTAAATAAGTTCGGAAACTTCAGTGTGACAATGCTTATTTAACTGAGTGTGTGGCTAAGTGCAGCGTCCCTACGGGACTGCAGGTCTTTAGATTTCCCAATGGAGTAAAAAAGGGACAGACTGAGTGGGAACTGTTACAAATGTTTGATCGCCATGGCATTGAACTAATGGAATTTATTGTTAGGGTTAACAGTAAAAAGACTGAGGAGTTACTAGCTGAAACTGATAATAAGAATGAAATTATTTTGAATGATGTTAATTTTAATAATTTTTTGGGCAAATATAATAGAGTGTTTGACAAGGTTGAACATGATGTGGGGAACAACATAGAAAGGAAAAAGAGGAAGTTGGTGAGGGATGAATTTGAATACACTAATAATTTAGCTTACCCTTTGCCCAAAGCTTACAATGAAGTGGGGGACGACATTGTAGGCAACCAGAGGGTTGAAAACTATAACACTAGACCAGACTCTACTCAAAGAGAAGGTGGTAGAGATACTACATATGACCAAGAATACCCCCCTCTAAGGAGGTCCGAAAGATTTCAAAATAAAAACCAATTTTAGGAATGATAATAATTTTTTTTTAGGACAACGGGGGGGGGGGGACACTTACAGGAATCAGAAACAATGGAGGAAGAACAGTTACCACTAGATATTCCAGGCTACTTGTGATAATACAACAGTGAGTGAAGTAGATGAGATTATTACTTCATTCGAGGGAGTCCTACACACATACCGGGGGTTTAATATTTTCAGTTATGCAGGTGTTGAAGTAAGTAAGGACCTTTTTTTGCTTTTAATGAAGGGAATAAAATTTGTACCATCTAGGAAGGAGGATGTTTGTACTGCTTTAACTGAATTTAAAATTTTCACTAGAAAGATGAACTTGAAATATCTGTTTAGGGACAACCCTTCATATAATGAAAATAAAAAAATAAAAAAGAAGAGCTGTTATAACCCACCTCTACACCCCCTTATAGGGGCATTTGACAAGATATGCTCCCAGGAGATATATCAAGTGTTGAAACAACACACATATAAACAGTTCAACTTGACTAGAAAAGAAAATGAAATGTTAGAAGTACTAAGACGTAAGTCTAGTTTGAGACTTATGAAATCGGACAAAGGTGGGGAGATGACTATTGTTAACACTGAAGATTATAACAACAAAATATTTGGTATGTTACAGGATGAGAATAAATACCAGTGTGTTTCTAGAAATGAAATAAACATCACTTACAGGAAAATTAAAATGACACTGGAAGACTCTCTACTTCAGGGAGTTATTAACGAAGAAACCTACCCTTTTTTGTATAATGAACATCCAACAATTCCGGTGGCCTTCGGTATTCCGAAGACCCATAAAAATATTTATGATCCCCCATACAGACTTATAATCTCCTGCCAAAACAGTATTTCCTACTCATTAGGGTTTTTTGTTGACTGGGTGATGAGGAAATCCTTAACCCATATTGACCACATGATAGTAAACTCTTGGGATTTTTTGGGTTGGATAAAGAAGAACATTATAGTGAGGAGGTTAACTTTTCCACAGTTGATGCTGTGGACATATTCACGTCTATACCCCACGAGTTAGGCTTGGAATATTTTCATGAGGTATTAGTTGGGAAAACTAATTTGGGGAACACCATGGTCAATTTTATTATGGTGTTAATGAAGATTATTTTAATGAACAATTTTCTTAGTTTTGGTGGGGAGTTTCTCTGCCAGACAAACGGTATAGCAATGGGTAATAGTTGTTCACCTTTGTTTGCAAACTTAGTCATGTACCGTTGGGAAAGTGAGTTCATTTTTATAAGTCCATTTAAAGACTCTTGGGTGGTGTATTTAAGATTCTTGGATGATCTTTTCATTCTTTGGAAAGTAGGGGACCAACATACCAACTTTTTAGATTTTCTTAATGATCTTTGTGATTATTTTAAATTTACTGGTAACAGTGGTAGCTCTAGGATTAACTACCTGGATGTGTGTATTTGGAAGGACTCGAATAAGAATTGCTTTCAGTCTAGTGTTTACCAAAAACCCACTTTCTCAAATGACTATCTTGAGTTCTGGAGTTGTCACCCCCACTTTGTGAAAAGGAATATAGTGAAAGTTCAGATGGTGCGTATAGCCAGAATGTGCTCTGACTTTGACACAATTAAGCTGGAAATGGACAAACTGATCAAAATGTTTGTAGCCAGGGGGTACCCGTTGGATTCTGTGGTTACTATTAGCGAGCATGTCACAAGTGAATGGGATAACAGGTACAAACCTCTACTTGGGGTTAGCCAGAATAAGGAACTTGAAGTCACTCACCAAGAAAATAATGACTTCTTTTATTTTATGGTTCTGACTTTTGGGGACACATCGAACCTCATTAGAGAGATTATAAAGAAAAATTGGGTTTTATTCAAAGTGAACCAAGAATTGATGGCTGTTTTAGGTGAGGTACTCTTTTCTCCTATAGGACCAACAGGAATTTGAAAAACTTGTTAGAACATCCTATTGAGAGTAAGAATAAGAATATTAAGGGAACTATCAAGTGTGGGGCATGCGAGTATTGTAAATATATTATCTCATGCCCTACTGTTTGTTTAGGTTCCAATGACTATGAAGTTAGGTTGGCCACAGGAACTTGTAACACCAATGGTGTAGTCTATATTGCTGTATGCCAGAGTTGTCACAATTTCTATTTAGGAAAAATGGAAAGAAGGTTTCGGAGAAGAATTTATGAACACCTATATAGTATTAGGAAAAGGGACGACAATAATGCACTATTCCGGCATATTAACCTCAATCCTGACCATTTTTTCCATTTTGGTATTTTGGAGGTGGTAAGTATGGACATCAGAGGGGGTGACTGGACCAACAAATTGGACAGGGCTGAAATGCGATGGCAAATTCGTTTGAATGCCACTGTAGCCCCTGGTATTAATGACCACATTTGTATCAAGCAAGAGTTGAAACATAGGGCTACTGAGTTATAGTTTTGGTGTTATTATATACCATACTTGTCAAACACTTTGTACTAGTTCAAAATTTTATTTATGTACTATGTATTGCTGTTTTAGAATGATTTTTTAGGGTGTATGTTTTAAGTTCAATTAGTGTGTTAAGTGAGGGGATTGCTTATTTAAGGTGTGTCAATGATGTATTACACAGTTCTGAAGAAGTCTTGAATGATGAAAGCTCTTGACTGACTGTGTTACTACTGAGTCTTTCTTGTTGTGGAATTAAATATTTTTATTTGATACTACAGAGTCTGGTTCTTGGCTACTTGGAGTGGTGATTCTGATTTTTCTTGGTGCATTTTTTTCTACTCCGTACACCATTTTGTTGTTATTGCAGACTTACTGTTACAGCAGTTGTAAGGGAACACTGATGTGTTGAGGGTGGGGGAATGACCAGCCCATGCATTGCTGGCATAGACAGTCGTGCAACTGTTCTGTGACCCCACTGTTTGGCATCTCCCCTGAATAATATATCATGCGTTCCGGCCCCAAAATCTGGACAATACCAAGAAAGGAGGGGGGGTATCCATATTCATCAAGGACACCCACACCTCAAGACTGGTGGCAACGCACGATGCATCGGAGACCATCCAGGTGCAATTAACCATAGGCAAGACTGCTCTGCAAATTGTAGCATGTTACAGGCCACCCTCACAAACTCAGGAACCTCACATGGCCTTCCTGAAAACACTAGAGGGGATAAATGTATCACCAAACACCATCATACTAGGTGACTTCAATTACCCTAATATAGACTGGGAACACTACTCAAGCCCAAACACCCTAGCCCAAAAGTTCCTGGAATTCATAAACTCAAATGCCATGGAACAACTAGTCACCATCCCCACAAGAGGAGATAACATACTTGATCTCATCATCACGAACATGGGAGCACAATGTTCAACACCTCACTGGTGAGATCAGACCACAAACTAATCTCGCTGGAGGTCCTCATCCCACCCCACCTGAAATAAAAAGACCACAGTAAAGAACTTCTCAAAAGCCGACTTCACACTTCTAAAGACTAGTGTGGTCTCCTTTAAGGAAAACAGTACTCAAGCCGCTGAATCACTTACAAATGCCTTCTACCAGCACCTGCAGGACTGCATGGATAAGGCAATCCCAAGCAAAACAAAGACTCTTTGTACCAAAGGCAAGCATCCAGTCTGGTGGACCCCAGCCATAAACAAACTCTACAACAAAAGGAGGAAGCTACTACAAGATAGAGCAAAATCCTTAAAAGGTAAGACACCCTTGATCACTATAAGTAAAAACTAAGAGCTCTCATAAAATCATCCAAAGCAAATTTCGAGAGAAAAATAGCTAAAGACTCAAAAGACAATCATAAGGCCTTCTTTAGCTATGTTAGAAACCTGGGAGGAAACTCCCAGATATGCTCAGAGCTAGTTCAAAATGATGTGAAGATTACTGATCCTACAGACATTGCCAACATACTGGCTGACAGGTTCAGTGCAAACTTCTCCCCTCCCCAAAAGGAGAGATATCTATACCAAACGATTGCAGCCCCCAAACATCTCCAGCCCAAGTGAGAACTGCTCTCTCCAAAGCAAAAACACAGCATCCATGGGACCTGATGGTGTTGTGCTCCATGAACTCAATGAGGAATTAAACCCACAGCTAGGACAGCTGTTTAATCAAAGTCTTACCTCTGGATCTGCATCTGTGGTACCCCAACACAAAGGCGGTGCCTCCACCGACTCTGGAAATTACCGCCCATTAGCTTGACAAGCCTTATCTGCAAAGCCATGGAGAGGATCATAATGGACCTCATAAATAAAGACATAGGAATTTGCAGACTTTGGATCCAACCCAGTTTGGCTTTGTCAAAGGCAGATCATGCCTTTTAAACTTGGTTGACTTTTTCGAAACAGTCACCAAAGCCATTGATGAGGGAAAGGCAGTCCATACTGCCTACCTCGTTCTGGCTAAGGCCTTCGATACAATACCCCATTCGGTATCATTGAAAAACTCATCAGCTTAAATGTCAACCCATACATCACAAGATGGGTTGCAAACTGGCTGAGTGACAGAACCCACAGGGTCAGAGCTGCTGGCGCCATGTCAGACTCAAAGCCTGTCACAAGTGGTGTCCCACAGGGCTCAGTCCTGGGCCCACTCTTGTTTGGCATCTTCTTTTCCGTACAAGCAAACACAGGAGGGTTATGGCTGACAAAGTTTGCAGATGACTGCAAACTGGGCCATAGTAGAAAACACATCTGACACAGATATCCTTCAGAAGGGTCTCACAGAAACGGATAACTGGTGCCAGAGCCACGGCCTAAAGTTAAATGCCAAAAATGCATAGTCATAAAAACAAGGTTACCCCTAGCTACCAAATAGGTGGCAATCCACTGAGCACAGAAGAAGTTATCAGGGACCTGGGGACCCAGGTTGATAGTAGTCTGTCATTCGACACCCATGTAGCTAAAGTAGCTAGGAAGACCTTCTACATTGCCCACCTTATCATGAAGGGATTCTCATCTAGATCAAGGGAGGTCATAGTCTCCCTTTACTCATCACTCATCAGACCAATGATTGAGTACAATGCCCCATTCGGAATGTATCTGACCCGACACTTGCAGCAGCTGGAGAGGCCACAAAAGTTCCTCACCAAAAGGATAAAGGGTCTCAAAATCTGTCCTATGCTGCCCGACTGAAAGAACTCCAGCTCTATTCAGGTGACCTTTGCCTAACATACAAGGCCATGTCAAACCCAGATTTGATGAATATGCTTCACCTCAAAATCTAGATCCATCAGAGCCACAAGGGCGGAGACTTAAACCTTGACACGGCTATTAATAGGACGTGCTGGAGGGATAGATTCATCACCCAAAGACTCCCTATGCTGTGGAACAAAATCCCGGTACATGTGAGGCAGAGCACCTCGCTGGCCTTGTTCAAGAGAAATCTTGACCAATGGATGGGAGATCGCAGATATACCCCAGGGATTACCTCAGTGTCACTGCTCGACAGAGGCACAGAAAAATAATGGGTATAGTTCCCCATACTAAAGGGGTGGCCTAAGCCACAAAACGATGGGCTAGGCTTGTAAATGCCCTCGGGCAGATAGCCTAGTATGAACCTATGAACCTATGAACCTATAATGTAGTAGAGTTGCCAGCCATGGTGGCCTAGTGAATATTATGAAGCACATACTACTGGAGAGAGTACCTGTTGTCCCAAGTGGCTGTTAGATCTCTGCAAGTAGCCCAGTAGCCCACTATAGATCTCTGCAAGTAGCCCAGCAGCCCACTATATTCCCTTGCATACATGCGGCAGGCCCATACATATGCTACCATAGTCTAGTATCCCATGCAAGTGGTGTACAGGAGCGTCACTTACCTTGCGAATGCAGTGGTTGACAGACCTGTAGTTTAGGACTGACTTTGTCTGATTCACACAGTACACAGCCAATACATGGTTAGCTACAGGTTGTGTGAGCTGGCTGGCATCATTTTTAGTATATGTATGCAAGTCAGAGTAAGGTGTCAGTCCCTAGGGCCCAAGGTTGTCAGTGCATGTGCTATGCATTGTCTCTTGACCAAGGCCAGGGCATACTGGGCACACCTACATCTGCCTACAGGGACAACATCAGGGGGTTCCTCCTCCAAGTCCCCCCTGTGGGTGTGGCTGTGGAGACCTAGGCATTGGTGGGGGGCTGTGTATCCCATCTCTTTGTTGATCCTGCTGCAGCTGTTTCCACAGGAACATGTTGTGTAGCATGGCACATACTATGAACATGGGTGCACATGTGGCTAGAGAGTACTGCAGGGTTCTACCAGATATATTGAGACACCAGGACCATGACTTCAGCAGCCCAAACACATGCTCTATGATGTTCCTAGTTTGTGTGTGTGTGCCTCATTATCACATTCTTCGGTAGGTGTGTGTGCATTTCTGATGGATGTCATAATCCATGGTTCCAGTGCATAGCCAGCATCTTCCAGTAAATGGCCATATGGGATGTCCCCCCTAGCAAACATCTGGTGCAGCTGTGATGCATGCCAAATAAGGGAGCCATGATAAATGCCAGGGGCTGCCAACACACACATTCATGATAATGCCCTGGGCATTGCACACAACCCGGCAGTTGATGAAGTGATACCTCTTGTGGTTGACTTAGATTCTACTGCCCTCACCGGGTGGTAGCTTGATGTGTACATGAGCGCAATCTATGGCATCCAGTACCATAGGGAAGTGTGCTACATGGTAGAAAAGTCACATACTGCTGCCTGCTCCTCAGGGATGTCAGGTAAATAAATGTGCTCACTGGCATGTGGTAGCATGGCATCCAGGAACTGATGGAGTACCCTGGATGCTGATGCCTGTGAGAGCCCCATCATGTCCCCAGTTGGTCTTTGGAAAGTATCTGTACCTAGTATCCTAAGGGTTGCACATACCTTTGTTTCCACTGGTTTGGGTTTCCTTCTGTTGACTCTGGGTCTGAGTTGAGGGTGGCAGAGCTCAATGAGTTCTTGTAGTATGTCGCTGTCCACCCTATAGCTCTCTACAATCTCCAGCTCATGTAGCTCCTGGAAGGTTACCCTGGGTCTGAACACTCTTCTCCGTCTCATCTAGGCCTATTGTCAGCAGCAGCAGCACTGACCTCTGCATCTAGCACATACAGATGTAGCAGCCCCTAGCATTCCTTCAGTTAAAAATCCTAAGTTTGTACTCCACTGGTGCAGAGTATGGGGGTGAAATCAGATTGTAGGGTGTATGCAACCTTTATAGTGCCCTGCTCTAGGTGCAGCCTGTGTGATTGACTACCTGTGATGCATTCCACCTGCCAACTACATCATTAAGGGGTTTTAATGGCCCTTGTTAAGTGAAACAGGAGACATCAGTACTTAATTTATCATTGGCTTTCTCAGCCAATTTTTTTTTACAGCCTTCGTCGCTGAGCACTGCAGTGTGCTGTGCAAACCTGCACTGCAAAGATGAACAATGCTCAACAGCATGCTCAGCACAGTAGTGTATCATGCAAACACGCAGAAACACACTGAAACATGATCCCTGAAGGTAAACAAAGCTTAGCAGTCACTGCACACACCCCCCTGCTCAGCAGAGCACTGCACAAACAGGTGCCACTGAGGTCCAATGAGCTTAAAAGAATGCGGACACACCCCCTTTTGATGTCAGCTACCTCTTCTGTTGACACCAACACAGTTCTCTGCCTACATGGATGGGATGTGTGGACACAGATACCCATTTGGGCTATTCAGTAACCCCAGCTCATTTTCATAGAGATCTGTGCACACAACCTGGAAACTACAGGGTTCCAGGCCCTGCCTCATTAGCAACCACAGCAGTCTACCATTGTACATACTCTACTCAGGGTCCTATAATGCATTACTGTCACATACTACTAATTTTCATTTTTACACTTTTTACATTTTTTATTTTTCATAACAGCATGTTTGGGCACAGCTGTGTGCTCCACAAACATAACCTGATTATTAAAAAAAAAACTTATTTTATATTATTTTCCATTAGGATTTGGACACACGGATAGTTTTGCACATATCTGTGTCTGTTATGCTACTTATCTCCTTCTAACTGCATTTTTATAGCCCCTGTTATCTGTTTAACATCCTGTACACAGAATTTTTCTGTATACATTTTGGGCACCAACACTGGGTCTGCAGAACTGCCTATTTGCTTGCTGGATCACTCCACCACCTTCATTCGCATGCAGTTCACCTGCTTATGAGGTGATTTGCATGCCACGGACACTTCTGTGTTGGCTCGCTCATGCACCACCCCCCTCAGCTCTGTTTATTGGATCTCATATCTGCTTACTTCTGTGTAAGCATCATGCCACTATGCCTTCATGGAAAAAAAGTCTGTGTAGGCTTTAAATAGGAAGAATATTTGGTCAAGAAAATATTGTGCAGATTAGTCCTTTGACTTGTTTTACTGAACTTTACTAAAGCAGATAGTGCTATAAAGACTAATGGATTATCTTCACTTTTAAAATCTAGACAATGCGTGTGCAAATAGGACTATTAACATCAGGATTATATAATAAGTATTAAAAGTTTCCTTTAACAAGGAGTTGCATACTTCTATGTTTCCAAGAGAAAAACTTTAGTATGGTCGAAGAAATTCAAAACTACAATAAACTTAGCTAAACTGAGTTGCAAAAAAGAAGGTAAAACTAATATCTGTGTAAGGAAAACACTTGCATGAATAATGTTTGTGGCATAAAGACATTTTGATGGACCAACAAAGAGTAAACTCAAAACCATTACAGCAATTTTTAACTTGCTGTCGGTGGTTGCAGTTCATTTGATTGAGAAATGCTTTGGTTTCATGCAGATTGATTTTGCTGCAAGATAAAGATTCATAAAGTGTGGTTTCTTCATGTTATGCCATATCTGACTTGAATACTGGTAACTATATCATAATTTTTTTTGTTGTTGTTAAAATTATGTGACTGTGGAGTTAACATAGCTAAGTACAGGGTATTAAGGCAAAGCACTGTGGGAGTAGAAGCCATTCATGTAATACATATACTACTGGGTTTGTTTGATTGTCAAAGTGCTGTTTTTATGAGAACACAAAATAATCCAATGTGTGTGTGATCACATGATGTGGTTTTATGTTTTTTTCTGTTGTTGTAGTAGTATGTGTGGAAGTGAAAGTGTTGAAATGATCATAAAAGTAAACTGTTGGGTTTCTTTTTGTGGTTGGATGAGTTTCCATAGTTCAGGATTTCAATGGTGCATGTTGTCAGTATATTTTTTTTTACCAAAATTCATTGTCATTATAAAAAAAAGTAATTAACCTGGACACACCACTTACCTAATGCATATCTCCTATGTCCAGAAGGGGTTTGAAACAGAATTAATACATCAATAATAGAATTTAAAATCATGGTTAATACCAATAACCTAACTAAGTTAACTATGAAATTAATTTTAAAATATTCTGCACTTAGTGTCTCTTCATAGAAGGTGACAAGCTAAAAGAGGAAGTCTGGACTTATTACATAAATAACAAAAGTAAAACATGAAGTTCACTGAAAATTTAAAATGTAATGTGATACGCAGCTCAAATATGAGGAAAGGTATGGCAAAGAGATGGCTGATATGCGGCATCCCTTACATAGAGATGGACATTTTACACTTCCCCTTTAATATCAATTCAATAAGGAATGAAATAAATGGTACATTAAATGTGTGGACAAATATAAACCCAGATGTAAATGTGCAGTAGACTGAGGAGATGAAATATAACAAGTGTAAACAACTGCTGACACGATGCAAAACAATTATAAGTAACTATCAGCATATATGATGCAAACTAAACTAAGACAGTAGGCTATCTGCATAAAGTTAAAACTTTAACCCAGAATATGCCTGCAAAGTAAACAAGAAAACATTATGGTGATGGAAACTTAAACAAAAAAAAAATGTGGACTTTTAGATTTGAAAATTATCACTACATCTAAGACAGAATTTATTTTTAAAAGCAGTCTGTCAGCATGGTCATATTTTTGCCTTGTCCATCATAAAATGTTTAATTTTCTAGTAATTCATTGAGGATTACAGTCAGTCAGTAATACCATACCTTATAGTTTAATATTTCTCATTGTTTAGAAAAAATGTGTGCTGATGAAAAACTTGTTGTTCTATTAACTTTTTGAGTGAGTTGAAGTAATATTTAAAAAGTGCCCCTGTTTTTTGGCCTTTTGCCCCCCCCCCCCTTTAACAAAACCTGCTGGAGAGACAGGTTTGTCTCTCAGAGGCTGCCCCATCTTTGGAATAGACTTCCCACATATGTCAAACAGAGTACCTCACTGACCCTTTTCAAGTGCAACCTTGAGGAGTGGATGGAAAACCAGATTTTTGTCCCAGGGGTTCCACCTGTGTCCCTCATTGATAGGGGTGACAGGTGCTGATTGAGTTTTTTTGGGGGGAATAAGCTCTTAGCTAGACTTGTAAGGGCTCCAGGGCCATTAGCCTAGTAACCTCCTATGATCCTATGATTCCCCCACTACAACTTTTTGGACTCTGTCCTGAATTCTTGAGCAAAGAAAGTAAACTGGGAGTAACCCCCTATGTCACCCACTGGATTGTCAACTGGCTCACAGATAGGAAGCAGATAATCAAAACAAGGGAAGTTTCCTCCACAAAGAGACCAATCATCAGTGGAGTCCCCCAGGGTTCTGTGCTGGGATCTGTCTTGTTTGGCACCTACTTTTTTGAAGTAAAAGCCAATATCAAAGGGTTCTGGCAGACTAAGTTTGCAGACGACTAAGCTAGGAGCAGTCATTGGATCCCCAGATGACTTATTTATCCTGCAGGAAGGTTTGTCTTAAATAAATAACTTCTGTTAAAATCGCAGTCTGAAACTAAATGCCAAAAATGCATTATTGAATCCTTTAGGAAGTCATCTACCCCGGGGAACTACCAAATTGACTATATGTCCCTAAGAGTTGACTCAGTTGTTCTGGATTTGGTAACTTATCTGGACAGTGACCTAACTTTTGACAAACATGTTCCTATTGTTGTAAGAAAGACCTACTATATTGTACAGCTTATAAACAAAGGGATTGTGTCTAGATCTATGGATGCCGTTGTTCCCCTCTACCCAGGCCTCATTATGACAGTTATCGACTATAATGCCCTCTTTGGCATATATCTGTCCAGAGACATTAAACAACTGGAAACCCTATATAAATACCTTACTAAAAGACTACAAGGCCTGAACAACATATCCTACATGGACAGACTCAGAGTCCTCTCAGTATACTCAGTATCCTACAGACCGCGAAGAGGTGACCTGTGCCTGGCATACAAGGCATCATCTGACCCATTACTGATGGTTACTGCACATCAGCTAGTCAAATGTCATTAGAAGTACACAGGTTCACAGGTTCATACTAGGCTATCTGCCCTAGGGCATTTATAAGCCTAGCCAAAATGTGTTTGGCTTTCGCCACCCATTTTAAATTAAGTTTGCTATGCCCTTTTTCAAGGTTAATATACTGTGCCTCTGTCTAACAGTGACACAGAAGTGATACCCGGGGTAAACCTACGATCTCCCATCCACTCATCAAGATTCCTCTTGAAGAGAGTCAATGAGGGACTCTGCCTAACCTGGACTGGGATTTTATTCCAGAGTGAAGGTAGCCTCTGGGTTATGAATCTGTCCCTCCAGCATGTCCTATTTATTTCAGTGCTGAGGTTCAAGTCTCCTCTCGAGCGCATATCTCGATGGGATTTGGATTTTCTGAGGTGCAGTATGTCCATTAATTCCGGGTTGGACATGGCTTTATACGTCAGGCACAGATCGCCCCTGAACAGGCGGTATGCCACTGAGTAGAGCTGGAGTTTCTTTAACCAGGCAGCATATGGCATCTGTTTGAGTCCTTTGATCCTCTTGGTGAGGTACTTTTGGGGTCTTTCCAGTTGCTGCAGGTGTCTGGTAAGGTACATCCCAAAAGGGGCATTGTACTCAATTATGGGCCTGATGAGGGATGAGTAAAGAGGCACGATGACCTCCCCTGATCTAGATGTGAATCCCTTCATGATTAGGTGGGCTATATAAAATGTTTTTCTAACCACTTTGGCCACGTGGTTGTCAAATGAGAGACTGCTACCAACTTGGGTCCAGAGGTCCCTAATTACTTCTTCTGTACTTAATGGATTACCACCTATGTGGTAATTTGTGGGCAGTTTGTTTTTGCCAAAGGGGATGACTATACATTTTTTGGCGTTTAGCTTGAGGCCATGGCTCTGGCACCAGTTGTCTGTTTCTATGAGGCCCTTTTGGAGGATGCTTGTGTCAGCTGGAGAGTCGATTATGGCGCCCAGTTTGCAGTCATCTGCGAATTTGGTCAGCCACAGTCCTTCTGTGTTGGCCTGTACCTCCAAGAAATATATACCGAACAAGAGAGGTCCCAGGACTGAGCCTTGTGGGACGCCACTTGTAACTGGTTTGGAGTCTGACATGGCTCCAGCAATTCTAACCATGTGGGTTCTGTCCTTGAGCCAGTTTGCAACCCATCTAGTGACATAGGGGTTTATATTTAAGCTGGTGAGCTTATCTATAATGCCTGAGTGGGGTATTGTATCAAAGAAACAGAAAAAACTTTAAAAACTGAGTAAAACACACAAAAGGAAAGTAGAAGCACACTGACACAATACACGGCACAGACTTTTTAATAAACGTAAGCGCTTTCAGCTAAGCAAATGCCCAGCCTTCATCAGACAAAAACCAGTTAACACAGCTTGGTTTTTATACATAAAACCTACATCTATAAGTGGCTAAACAGCCAATCACATTACTAAATTGATACAGGATATTCCTATCTCTTTTAATTAGATAGAACAACTTCTTACAAGCCTATATTAATCATCTGTTGAGTTACTACTCCACTAAACAACTTGATGAGTGCCTTATTTAAAAACAAATATTAAAAAACACACAATAACCATAACTGAAGACATAACAATATCAATTAAATTGCCTAAGGCTTTTACCAATCCTAAATCTAAAATATTATGAAAGTGGAAATCTCACTTTCTTACAACTAATAATTATTACCCCCCCATTTACACACTGGATAAATTATTAACCACTAATGCTTATCTAAGGAGAGCTTTAAGCTTAAGAATACACTTAATGGAGACATAGTCGTTCAAACCTGGAAGCAAATGTGCACATGTTCTAATCTGCCATAATACTTCTTGCTCTTCTAAATGTAGCTGCCAGGGCCCTCCCCTTATGTCATTTTTGATGTGATGTACTACACTGAAAGTGAAACAGTGGTCAGGGAATTCTAACACATGCCTGGCAAGTGCATTTGTGAGGTCCTTCCTATCTATAGCATACAGGTGCTCGTAAATTCTTTTCTTTATTTTTCTCTCCGTTTTGCCAATATAGAAGGAAGGACATTTTTCACATAAAAAGAGATAGGAATATCCTGTATCAATTTAGTAATGTGATTGGCTGTTTAGCCACTTATAGATGTAGGTTTTATGTATAAAAACCAAGCTGTGTTAACTGTTTTTTGTCTGATGAAGGCTGGGCATTTGCTTAGCTGAAAGCGCTTACGTTTATTAAAAAGTCCGTGCCATTTATTGTGTCAGCATGCTTCTACTTTCCTTTTGTGTGTTTTACTCAGTTTTTAAAGTTTTTTCTGTTTCGTTAGTTTTTGAAATGGCAAGCGGAAACAGTGATGCTGGCAATACGAATGGGCATAATGGGACTAACTCACAGTTGTTATTCTCCCAAGAGAAGGAGCGAGAGGCTAGTGTTACGAATAACACACAGGAAGAGAGTGCCTTAGGTAATTTAACCACTCTTGTCAACTTATTACTAAACAGGGTGGAAGCGTTATCTCAAAAGGTGGAATCAAGTACTCAGAGGAACCACGCAGATGCAGGTGTGGGTTCCAGAGGGAATATTAATTCTACCGGTCTATCTGGTGTGCGTCTGTTGAATCAACCGACTTCCTTGTTGTTAGACAACGCTAACGCTAACGTGTCTGCTGGGCAGACAAACAATAATGCTACTACCAGGTCTGGGAGGCGTAGTGGAGATGTGATTAATGTTCAAAGGAATGATGCAGTTGAAAATGCCAATGGAGTGAACAATGGAGCTGGTTTACCTTCTATGGCTAACTTTTTGGGCAAAAAAGACTTCTTTGAAGTTTCTAATGATTTAGAAGGGGGAGCTAAGAACAGTGAACATGTGATGAGTAATTTTGTTGACAAGTTAAACTCTTTTGACCACAAACTGTTCCATTGTAAAAAATTGCAACTTGAAGTAGCTTACTTACAGGAATGTATCACAAAGAAAATTGTTCCTAAAGGCTTACGGCAGTGGCGTTATCCTGCAGGGTTGGTTAGTAACTCTGTATACCATCAAGAATTGTTAACCCTCTTTGATAAGCAGGGTTTTGAATTTCTACTGTCATTGATTAATTTTTATGGAGCAGAGATTATTGATTTAAAAGAGGAACTAGAGGTTTTGGAAGCAAGCTTGGTGGAAGATAACGATTTTGTAAGATATAAATATGATTATTTAAGAATATTTTCAAGTATCGAGGCTTCCATCTCTAAACTTGTTTTTTACAAAAAGCGTAAAATGGACAGAAATATTTCAGACTATGCAAATAATAAAGCGTACCCCTCTCCCCCTATGGTAGGTCAGCATTTACCTAAGGGTGGTGATGGGGCTAAAATAGCTTCCCCCACTGAAATTAACAACATTAACCATGAACAAGACCCTGTTCGTAGAAGTGAACGCATCAGGGGCCAAAATAACAATGACAACATTAATGGACATGGCCAAAATCAAGATCTTGATAATACTGACAATGTGCAGGTTTTTCCCAGGGACAGAAACATACAGGACAACAGCAATGTCAGAGTGAACAACAGGGGACAACCACAGAGAAAGAGAAAACCGAATCAATGGAGGAGATGACATTCTCCTCAGAGACAGGACCTGAGATTCTCACAGCTCAACATAGTGACTTTAAAATATATAATTACACTGTTTTAACTGTTGAGCAACCTCTGATTGACTTTTTTCAAAAGGTTTGACGTTCATTCCTGACAAAAGGAGTGACCTTGTTAAAACACTTATAGATTTCAAACTGTATGTTCGAAAACTAAATCTGGCAGTATCTCTAGGGAATACACCTGCACTTCTAAATTCAGTTAGAGTCTCAAGTGTGTTTAACCCACCTTTGTTTGGTGGGCTAACTACTTTTGAAAAAGTATGTGACATTGATTTTAGGGCCACACTTAACAACAATAGACACGAGTTGGGAATGAGAAGTAACATATCCAAACATGAACTGGAGTTTATCTCACTCCTTAATGAATGTAAAGTTAGAGTCATGAAACCAGATAAGGGAGGGGGTCTGGTGTTCATGGACCAATACTTTATGAAAATAAAATGTTGTCTCATTTACAGTCTGGCACCTATTTGAGATCTAGTTTGAATGAACTAAATTTAGCCTATAAGAAAATTAGGGGTGTCCTTGATGACTTATTCCTTGAAGGTAGTATTGATTGTAACACCTTTCAATACTTGTCAATGCCAGCACCTAAGGTTCCCACGATTTTTGGCACACCCAAAATTCATAAAGATTTAATAGATCCCCCATTGAGGCCTATAGTTGATGGGCGGGTTCTATTACTTATGCTTGTGCCAAGAAAATTGATGGTATTCTTAAACCATACATCCAGGGGAACCACAGATTTGTAAAGATTCCTGGGATTTTTTGGAGAATTTTAATAAAATTGAATACCATGTAGACTTGGTCTTCCTGATTGTGGATGTTAAAGATCTGTATACTGTGATACCTCATCAACTAGGTATTGACTGGACAAGGAATTTTATGGTGACCAAGAGGGCCACTAATGGTCAGATGTACTTAGTAGAAACATTATTGGACTTGGTCCTGGCAAATAACTTTTTAATTTTTAAGGACCAGTTTTTTCTCCAGAGTACAGGGATTGCCATGGTATCTCCCTGTGGGTGTAGTTTTGCTAACAGTGTGATGGCTTTTTGGGAACGCAATTATTTGTTCAATAGTGAACTGTATAAACAACATGTCACTTGGTACACTAGATACCAAGATGACATGTGTTTTATCTGGAAGGGTCCGCAAAACCTTATTCCACAATTTATAGACAATATTTCTGGAATGACCAACTTCTTAGAATTCATGTACACTATTGGAGTGGATGAAATGAGTTTTTTAGATGTAAAAATCTGTAAGGATAAAATCAACAACAAGTTTAAATCTTTAATTTACAGAAAGCCAACCCATTCTAACAGCTATTTGCATTTTTGTAGTTGTCACCCCTTTCATCAAAAAAGGAGTGTAGTTAAAGGGAAACTTGTCAGAGCTGCTAGAATGATTTCAGATGATAATGACTTTCTGATGGAATGTAACAAAATCAGTAAAATGTTTCTGGCTCGAGGCTATCCTGATAGCGTCATAAAAGATGACGGATGAAGTACAGGTTAAAAGGGCTAATGGCCACTTTACTCCACTGTTGGTGGGTGGCTTAATGAGTAGATCGGGTAAGGACACCTCTAAGAGGGATTCCACCGTACATTCTAGAATCAACTTTTTGTTCACTTTCAGTGTGGACTGTAAAGCTATCAGAGAAATAGTGGCTAAAAACTGGAATATCATACTTGAGGATAGGGCTCTGGTTAAGGTTCTTGGGACACGTCCAGAATTTACATACCGTAGGGGTGTTAATCTTAAAAATCTAGTTGAAATGGCTACGGTTAAATATAAAATTCAAAATAAAATTGTAGGAATGCGTAAATGTGGTATGTGCCCTCAATGTATGTTCATCCATGTTGGTAACAAAGTGTATATCAACAGTAAAAACTATTTCATTAAGGGTAATTACAATTGTGACACCAATGGCGTGATATATGTGGCTCTATGTGAAAAATGTCCTTCCTTCTATATTGGCAAAACGGAGAGAAAAATAAAGAAAAGAATTTACGAGTACCTGTATGCTATAGATAGGAAGGACCTCACAAATGCACTTGCCAGGCATGTGTTAGAATTCCCTGACCACTGTTTCACTTTCAGTGTAGTACATCACATCAAAAATGACATAAGGGGAGGGCCCTGGCAGCTACATTTAGAAGAGCAAGAAGTATTATGGCAGATTAGAACATGTGCACATTTGCTTCCAGGTTTGAACGACTATGTCTCCATTAAGTGTATTCTTAAGCTTAAAGCTCTCCTTAGATAAGCATTAGTGGTTAATAATTTATCCAGTGTGTAAATGGGGGGTAATAATTATTAGTTGTAAGAAAGTGAGATTTCCACTTTCATAATATTTTAGATTTAGGATTGGTAAAAGCCTTAGGCAATTTAATTGATATTGTTATGTCTTCAGTTATGGTTATTGTGTGTTTTTAAAAAATGTGTTTTTTAATATTTGTTTTAAATAAGGCACTCATCAAGTTGTTTAGTGGAGTAGTAACTCAACAGATGATTAATATAGGCTTGTAAGAAGTTGTTCTATCTAATTAAAAGAGATAGGAATATCCTGTATCAATTTAGTAATGTGATTGGCTGTTTAGCCACTTATAGATGTAGGTTTTATGTATAAAAACCAAGCTGTGTTAACTGGTTTTTGTCTGATGAAGGCTGGGCATTTGCTTAGCTGAAAGCGCTTACGTTTATTAAAAAGTCTGTGCCGTTTATTGTGTCAGCGTGCTTCTACTTTCCTTTTGTGTATTGTATCAAAGGCTTTTGTGAGGTCTAGGTAGGCTGTGTGGACCACCTTCCCCTCATCAATGGCCTTGGTGACTGTTTCAAAGAAATCAACCAGGTTTAAGAGGCAGGATCTGCCCTTAACAAAGCCAAACTGGGTAGGATCCAGTGTCTGTAGGTCCCCAATATCTTTATTTATGAGGTCCATGATGATCCTTTCCATAGCTTTGCAGACCAAGCTAGTCAGGCTTATGGGGCGATAGTTTCCAGGATCCGTTGAGGCACCACCTTTGTGGACAGGGACCACTGTTGCTGTACGCCACTCTTTGGGGACATATCCAGTACCCAAAGTACTCAGGCTACAAATGTAAATCTCTTCTGCAACATCAACAGAATGATTTGTAGGGACAGGTATATTTTACAGGGGCTACCACTGCTGTGGATTCACATAAAACAAAGTTTATCCCTGTCTGTTTTCAAGCACAAGTTAGATATATCTATGGGAAGCAGAAAATTTACCTCAGGACTGCTCCCTGTACTACTAATGGACAAATGGAGCTCCTAAATGCTTTATCCCATTCATGGGTCCCCTCAAATTATCTATGGTATGATCCCAGTTATTCTCACTCGGTGTAATATACTATTATCCACCATGGGATGAGCAAGGCCAATCTATAGATTATTTCCAGCACAAAAAGGGAAATTAGTTAGGCTTAAAATGGTCCACAAGGTTATCTAGCCTAGTACTTACCTATAAACCTATAAGAAGTTGAAAGGTATGTATAAGAGAGAGGATGAGAAAGAACACTTTGTAAAGTATCCAGCTTTGGTTTGAAATTTGCCACATCAAGCAGAATTTGTTTATAAATATAGACTTTCAGTATAGTCTTCTACCCTAAGAGAAAGACAACAAAAATCTCTAATTTTATATCAAGAATTAAAACATACAGAGTACAAAACAGCATCAGCTGAAGTTAAAAAATATTAATAACAATTAAAAAATGACCTAAAACAAAATTAGATGAACTGATAGATGCATGCGGAGGACACAAAATAGAAAACACATTAAGATAGCTACTTGTCTAACTGAAGCTATAATTTTAACCCACAGTACACCCAATAAACATCAAATTATTACAGTAATGACAACTTAAATGAATCATGAAATGTAAAAAAATAAACTGATTTGATCTTTCTCATTACTGCGGAGACTAATTTGTTTATAAGTTCAGACTTTCAGCATGATCCTCTGTAGTAGGAGAAAAGCACTGACAAGCTGATTCCGGAAAAGCAAAATAAGCTAATGAAGAAACATATCTAACAACAATTAGATTAGCTAAAAGTAAATCTGCATGAATCAGCTGATGTATATTAGAAGGTATGAGACACATACGTCTTAATTGTTCCTGATTTAGCAGTATCCCTCATTTTGTATCATTTTTGCCCTGACTCTAGTAAAATTCTTAATTTTATGGTACATCACTGACATCATTAATGCCAGTGTTCAGAAATGTATGCTCCTTATTGTTTATAAAATGCATTTTTATGCAAAACATGGTCTATTACATGTTTAAGTATATTAAGGTAACCATTTGCAATGTCGGGACCTGCTAGAGTGAGTCCCAATGCAGAGACTAAATGGCCAAAAGAACAGACTTACATATATTATGTTCAAGATGCCATTCTTGAAATATTCCATTTTCTCCAACTTGGAGTTGGTATGTATAAATTTGGGGGTTGTAAGTGGAGATTGCCCCCCCCCCCCTGCAAAAATAAGTTCTAAGGAGAAGAGTGATTTCTGAGATTTGCTCTTCTCCTGGTTTTTGGTCTTTTTTTTTTTGTTTTTTTTTTTTTGTTTTTTTGGCACTCGGTATTTCCAGTGCTGACATTTCAATAGGCAGCAGTGAATTAAGAGTAATATTTAAAAATCTTCCCTAATTTAGGGCCGTTCTGCACCAATTACTTTTGACTTTGTCCAGAAATCTTGAACAAAGAGATTTAGCTGTATGAGTTCAACACATTACTTTAGTTCTTTAGCAATAGAGCCAAAAATGAAAAAAAATACATCTGATAAATCAAAAGGACTATGTTAAGTAGAAGGCATATGCTACTTGTATGTTTAAAACTGAATTTATTAAAATAAAGAGAATCTGAAAAACAGGTTGAATATATGAAAGTGCAATGCAAATCCACAAGTTGCAATTCATATAATGTTAGCACCAGAGCTGTTGCTAAATTATTTGAGACCCTGTGCAGTTCCCCAAAGTGGAACTCCATAAACTCAAACACGAAACAAAAAAAAATCTTCTCAACTTGAGGACCACAAAAAAAAATTTAAAAAGGTGCTCTTCTGCAGTCCTGTAACTACAGCAAGCTGTATCTTCCTGGATTCATCAATCTGTGTGGTAACTGGACACCTGCACCATCGGCACCTGACAAACATGCCCCTAACAACTTACATCCGTCACAGCTGCCTCCTTTGTCCCACCCTAGTTACAGCTCTGTTTAGCACAGTGCGCAGTGCAAAATAGCATGGGAAGTGGTTATAAGAAAGTTGTAGACAATTTTAAGATGGAGAATGTGGTGTGCAACACATCCTAAAGAGTGCAAAATGACATGCAAATAAAGGAGGCCATATAAATGAGCCACATATAATAAAGAAAGAAAAACAAGTGGTGTGAGAGTGGCAAACGACACCAATAAAACAGAAACCACTCTGAAGCCAATATCCTACGACCACCATATAAATTTATTAGAATCCAAAATACAAAGTCACGAACCACAATTCACACAATACACCAAGGTCAAGCGCTTTCATCAATGAAATCTATTGACGAAAGTGCTTGACCTTGGTGTATTGTGTGAATTGTGGTTCGTGACTTTGTATTTTGGATTCTAATAAATTTATATGGTGGTCATAGGATATTGGCTTCAGAGTGGTTTCAGTTTTATTGGAGCCACATATAATATGCAAACAAAGGAACCAAAAATAGTAAACCAGTTCAATGACATATAAAAGTTGATACTGTATGGTTGTGTTTAACTATTCTGAATGCAGAGCTTTGTGGTATGCATCTTGGCAACTATGCTAAGAATTACAGCATAAGCAACAGCACAACACTATATGTTTGGAGCAGTAGCATAGCAAGGGTGAGTGAGATGGGCAACTGCCCCAGGTGCAAAGTGTTGGGGGAGGGACATTTTCAGCAGATCCAAATATCTAATGCAATACCAGCCATGGCACTCCATGTGCTGTCTAAACTGTAGCAGCTACATTGTAGCAAGCTGCTTGTTACAGTTTAAAAGTTAGAAAAAATATATCTTTTTTTAACTAATACCTGAGCACTGTAGTGCTTCATGCAGGCAGGATATATACTGTATACTGTTTGCTGCAGTTTATAAGAAGAAGAAATGGGACCTGAATTGCTGGGCGGGGGGCATGTTGTGCATCTTGCCACCTGGTTGGTATACCAGTAGAAAGAATGCCCATTTTTTTTCTCTTCACTTGAATTAACGAACTGAGGGGATGGGCTGCTGGTTTAGGTACGTTGGTTGAGCCAGCTGCGCTTATGGTTGGGAGTGCTGTCAGAACCAGTACTTGCAGCTATTGAGGCCATCTCTACCAAAAGAAGAAGTGAAGACAACACCTGGTGTGTCAATATCTGACAAACAAATAGTGGGCTGCTGCCAAGTGGATAGGGATACTGTAAGGGAGCATACTGTAAGGGAGCTATGTGCCCATTGGCACCCACAAGTGCAACTGAGGGTATGTGCAGTTTGGTCTTCCCTAGGGACACAACTGTATATGTAACATTAACCATTTTGGGTTCTGGGATCATCCAGTGCCCTATAGTGGACATGTTAGGATATCACATTGTCAGCATCGCAAATTCCAGTTCTAGAACATTATACTACAACATGTGATGAAGCACATTTGGTGCCCAGGACACAAGAGGAGAGAACCAACACCTTCCAATCCTGCTATGAGATAGACCATTTTCCAGAGGTCCCAAGTACCATAGATTGCACCTATGTTTTAATCAAGACCCTGTATGGCCCATATGGTCAGAGATACATAAACAGGAAGTGATTCAACTGTCTGACCTGCCAGGTAGTCTGTATACAATTCAGGCAGTCCACATGATACACATATACAAAGACATGCATCTGGAGTGTTTCTCCCTGGGCCTCTGCTGAAAATAGACTGTTCTAGTTGGCTTTCCCAGTCAACAAATGTTAAAATAAATAAAATAAAAAAATAAAACAAAATGATACACGCCTGATCTATTCAAGTGCTGTTATAGAGACTACCCACATGCTAGATAGATTGATAAGCCCATACACATTAGAAACAATCTTGTTAGGAGCAGGCCACAAATAACATGCTGTTTATTGTGTGTTGCAGATGATGCCAGTTATGCCCAAAAGCTCTACTTGAGCGCCGTAGTATGCAATCTTCAGATGATGCACAAAATATCCTATAATAAACTCTATACAGAAAAAAAGATGTAGTGGAGTAGTTATTCTCATTATTAAAGGGATGTGCCCAATGTTTAAACATCTAAGGAGATTCATTGAAGTATAGTCCAGGCTAATGCAGCACTACATGGGATTGCCTAAAAAATTGAACTGTAGGTGAATGTCATGACAGTGTTTGCAATACAAATCATGGCAGCAGCTGCAGAAAGACAGAGTGGTGAGTTAGGGGTAGATCATGTAGCCGAAGAGCCATAGCCAGTATTTTGCAGCAATGGCAAAGAGGCAGCAGCTGGTACACAAGTATAAGCCATAATAAACACAACCCAGAATAATATAAGCATTCAGTATCTCATCAGAGCTTTACAGGGCAGTGAATGGGCTGTTGACATCACCATACTTAAACAGGTTAGGGAATGGGTAGAGCATAGCCATTATCACTTGGACAGGTCAGAGAACACAGTAACAAGTGAGTGCAACACTATAATATTGGGCAGGTTTATGGAAGGTGAACATGGTAGCCACATACTTTGAAACATTGTGGATAGTTACTGACCATATCCTGTAGTGGTGGATTTGAGCTGTCACAATGTGATCATTGCAGATATTCAGTATGTTACCTAGTGGTGTTAGAGCTGGAAGCAATCCAGGGCAGGAAAAGGGTGGAATTACATAACTGTGCATGTGCTTCATGACCAGGTGTCTCATATGTTGACCTTGAGGAGCAACATTGCCCAATACCTGGATGATGCCCAAACCAAGGTGTTATGCTGCCAGCCCAGCTATATGGAATTTTGTAAATAATGCTATGTCATTTGTGAATATTGGTATGATTTATACAGACGTGTATGTTATGTACTGAGCTTCAAGAATGTAACCACAGCATACCCTGCTGGAACATAGAAGATTAACTTGCAAAGCTGGGCCATAAAAAATATGTTATCTCTCAGTTTCAGTTCAATAGCAGACACAATGTCAAGAGCTTGAAGTTTTTCTATTGTCTTGAAAGAAAAGTAATTGCTAGGTGTAAAATGTAAAGTGTTTTATGACTTCCAACAACTGGCAAACATCTGAGAGATATGTATTTTTAACACAAAGATGTTAAAATTCTGTTAAGTTTCTGTTTAGCATGGGAACTGAAGTCAGGTGACAAAGAGAGATGTCACCCAAGGTAACCCAGCAGTAAAATGTGATATTAATTTAATAAATCCCTGAGAGAGACTGAGCATTTTGTATTTGCCTTTGAATCTGAAAACATCTACTCATCATCATCATCATCATCATCATCTGCACTTGCCCGCCTTGTAAGTAAGATTCAAGGCATAGTATCTTTCTTAGATATAGATAGGAATATAGTAAAGATTAGTTTAGATGTTTTCTGCATTTATTTGAGACTGTCATGCAATGTTGTTTTAAAATATTTCCTGTGATTTTGAACTCTGAAGTAACTGTGTTTGTTTTCTGAGTATTGTCTTGTTCTTTTATTATTTATTATTAAATATATTTAAACCTATCTTTGTGGCTGATATTTGTGAGACATATTTAAGCTCTTAAAGTACTTGCATATGTATTTGGTGACACTGTGCAGACCACTCCTAAATAGCCTTGCTCTTGGTCAAACTGCCATTTGGATAAAAGTAATATTACACAGTAGGATTGGATACCCTTTGTAAGGGCCTTATAGTAGCTGATAAAGAGTTGGTTGGTGGCAGTGATAACTATCTTATAGTCTGGGCAGAAGGGGGCATAGCTAGTAAACCTCTGCCAGCCTTTCCCAGGTGTTTGTGTGTGTTTGTATATAAATCAAATCTCAAAGTGTGCATGTGTCAGCTACTTGGGCAGGGACATGAAGCACTGGTTGGACAGAGAGTATGCTAGAGGTTTTGGCTTGAACACTCAGCTGAAATCTCAACCCTATAGCTGTGACAATGGAGAGTCTTATTGGGGATCTGGAGAGAGAGGAAGAAACCAGCCCCAGACTGACTGTGACCTCTGTGTGCTCTTAAGGGAAATTTCACTTTACTGTGTGTGTACTTGTCATCCTCCAACTGTGTACGTCCCTCACTGTTGCCAGTGGTGAGGACTGAGGCTCCTTGATTACTGGGCTAGTGTAGGAGCATCACACCAGGAGTGACAGAATATGTACCCACAGATGACATTGATGCTGTCTCACCAACAGCCTGTGCAATCTTATGTTAGATGATCTGTGTCTAACCACCTGGCATGACCATAAAAAATAAGAACAGTTTTTGGATGCAATGTGTCTCATAGATGCACATATGTAGGGAATATTTACCACCACTGACATTTGTGATACTATTGTCTCTCTGTCCCTGTACTCCAACAAACTATGCAGTTAGTGACTCTTCTCCTGGAAGCCATGGAGCACACTCACCATCACCACAGTGCAATGTCTGTGCTTAGATCACTGAACTGCATATCCGTTAACTGATTCTGAGTGTCATACTTATATCAGGGATAGTCTGAAGTTATGGCACTCTACTCCCTTGTTTCACTCTTTGGTGGTGGGTATGGCCTCTTCAGAGATGACAAGTTTCTCAAATGCTGTGTAGGCTGGGGACATGGTTGGGGTCCATCTAGGTTTCTCAGGTATTTAGATCTTTGTTAAGCACTTTTGAGGCCATGTGCTCAGGCAATACCTCTTCATGGGCCTCTGTTATGGTAGATATGGGTGAACCCACATCTGTAATACTGCTGTTAGTCCCACTTTGTCATCAGATCATGCCACTTGCATGTTACCATCAGCAGCAACCACAGGAGTTTTGCTGACATCAGCCCTCTGTTGTCCTACTGTGCACAACCCCAAGCAAAGTAAAATCTGCAAAAACATGAAGACACATCTCAACAGTGTCAGCCACACACTTATGCATCCATAATCCCTGTTGCATTCAATGTGGTACACATGCATCCATAATCCCTGTTGCATTCAATGTGGTACACATGGAAACAGTGCTGTAACATACATTGGTAGACACATCTTCTTGACCAGGATGTTTCATTTTCAGAATACAGATACAAGGAAGGACAGATATGCAGGTCAACCTTGATTATTTCCTCTGTTTAGTCATACAGTGGTGTATGCTATGATTCTTTGTGCTTTCCTTGCTGATGCATTAGAGGCTGGTGCCAGGCCAGCTGTCACATCCAAGCCCCCCCCCCCCAGGTATGAGAAGCCAATCTCCCTGGTCAGTGAGCAAAACCAAAACTACTCAACCTTTGGCAGAAGCTTCTCTGTTGATGGTCTACTTGCTGTTGTGAAACTGTTTGCTGTAATGTCCCATACCTTTTCCTTTGCACTATGTATCATATTGTTAATTTACAGGCGCACCTATTATAAGTCCTTATCAACAAAAGAATGAATCACTCACTACTAAAGCAACAGAAAGTAGAAAATCAAATACTAAAAAATCAGACTGTTGCACCACAGCCAAAATAAATTCGTAAACACAAATTCAAATAAAATCCTGCGAGTCTATGTTATTGAATAAAAACAAGCATAAAAATACTTGTTAAATTAAGAAACCTTTCGGATTTTATTTGAATTTGTGTTTACGAATTTATTTTGGCTGTGGTGCAACAGTTTGATTTTTTTAGTATTATAAGACCTTAGTATGGCCACAAATAGCATCAACATCATCTGCCAAGTCTAGTCCCAGTAATGTTTGCTTGCAGCACCTTTATCTAAGGGCCATATTCTGTACATGCGGAGGGTCTGTAGTACAATTCTCCTGGCTAATTATTTTTTTCTAGTTGTTTCTCTTTCCATTGACCACTCCAATACCTCTACAGCTGAGGACAAAACATGGCATTCAGTAGATGCACATTCTATGTTCTGTGGTATGAATATGATTATGCCCATGACCTCACCTTAATGGACCTGGCTAACAACTGCAGCAACCACTATGTCTTTGCATGGTTGGGTACTTCAGAAGAGATAAAAACTTCTCCAGGTAGCAGGATATATATGAGTTGTGCACCAGTCCACTGTAGAACTGTAATCATGTTTGTATTGTGTGTGTGTGTGTGTGTGTGTGTGTGTGTGTGTGTGTGTGTGTGTGTGTGTGTGTGTATATGTGTGCATGCGTGTGTGTGTGTGTGTGTGTGTGTGTGTGTGTGTGTGTGTGTGTGTGTGTGTGTGTGTGTGTGTGTGTGTGTGTGTGTGTGTGTGTGTGTGTGTGTGTGTGTGTGTGTGTGTGTGTGTGTGTGTGTGTGTGTGTGTGTGTGTGTGTGTGTGATAATTGTTTTGCATTGTATCGTCTTTCTGCAGGTCCAGTTGTACAGCAGGATGTGGTACCATACTTACTTCAGTCTCCACCAACCATTGCATCTGATAATGGGTCACTAGTGCTCACCAAGTCTATCTTTTAGGAAGAAAAGTGAGTGCCCATCAGGTCTGCCTCTTCATCAGGTTTACTGCCCTCTGGTCCAGCCTGGCAGCTAGCTACATTAGGAGTCCACCTTACCTCCTTCTCATTGTGTCCCCTCCATTACATGTCATTCCATGTTCTTTGCCCACTGTCCAACCCTTCCCATTATCAACTGTCCACCTTTTGGAGGTATGTGTCCTTTCACTATCTTCGCCATCTTTTCTGTGTATACCTCTATATGATTCCTGTGTGCGTAATTTTCTACTTCTTCTAACAACTCTGAAAAACATTTCAAGAGAAGGGATGTATACAAAGCGTTTAGGCATGCCAGGCTCTGGTCCTGGTCAAATGGTCTCTGGAGGCAGTGGAACACAAAGCTGTGTGCACTACAAAATTATTGTAAAAGCAAGATGCTGAGTCTGCACCTAGCTAGTCACATGGGTACCATTAAGTCAAAGATACAAGACATAATTAAAAGAAGACTCTTAGTTTTAGATAGGCTCTGCCTCCAATATTCTGAAGTCCCCCCCCCCTCAGTTTGTGCTAGGTTAGCTAGGAGGTACAAGATGGAAGCTAACTTTTGAACCCTGTTAATTGAAAGGATAGCAGCACTGACTTAACCCTGACTACAGAACAAATTCCACAAAAATATAGGAAAAATTACCAGTCTATGTATGCTGATTCAGGAAATTCTGTTGATGATCCATTAATCAAGAGGAAGCAAGAGGGGGATTTGCACACCTACTACCTCTAACATCAGACCAAACTGCTGCCTTGACTCAACCTATCACCGAGCAGTAGGTTTTAATTTTGATCAGAAAATTAAAAACTTATAAGACACCTGGGAGTGATAGATTTTCTTCAGAATTCTATAGACGTCCCCCACCACCACCCTTGTTTGATTATGAAAATCCTGTAGCTCTGTAGCTGGCAGTACAGGTGTTCCACCATCCTAGAACATTCTGTTATTCTGTCCATATTAAAGCTGGGAAAAAGATTCTTTATCTTCAGATAATTACAGGCCAGTTTCACTCTTAAATGTTGATAACATTTTTATTGGGATTTGGGCAGTTAGAATATCACTTATGCTTCCTTCATTAATTCACCCAATCAAGTGGGCTTGTCAAAACGTGAGTGGCTTGACACAATATTCTGTGGTGGTCTTATGGGCAGAGAGGGAATATCTTGGCTTGTCACCTAAAGCCTAGCTGTCATGGGAATGTAGAGAAGGCATTTGACAATGTGATGTGGCTGTACTTGTACTAAATTTACACTTATTGAAATTCCCATCCATCTTCACAGATATTCTTAAGAATGTATGCAATGATATCTTAGCAGTAGTGAGGGTTGGACTCTATGTCTCTCGTTCATTGAGTATTTTTAAAGGCATCAGGTAAGGATAACCTTTACCATTCCTACTTTTTATTTTAACAATTGAATCAATTCTGGCTCTCCTTAGAAATATACTTTCAAATAATGTTTTACCCATTAGTGAAGGTGGGGTGGCACTCATCTCATGATTTTTGATTTTTATGGACTCTCCACAGGAGTCCCTCACCAAAGTTTGGCAGCCCATGCAGGAATGGCAACCTATTTCCCTGTATAAGATAAATTCTTTTAAATCCAGAATGTTATTATATCATTATTCTTTCCCCTTGAAGATAATAGCAAATATAATTTTATGTGCAATTCAAATAGTCTTAGGTATCTAGGTATTGAGATGGTTCTTTCCTCAGTGGAAAAGAGAAATTTTAAAATGCAGAAAATTCAACAGATTGTACAGAACAACCCGACATAAGAATCAACTTGATCCCTGCTTGTTGAAAAAAAAATTACTTCTTTCAAGATAACCCTTTATCCAAAAGTGGTTTAAATCTTGTAGGCACGCCCCTTTAGAATACCCTATAGTACATTGTGTGAATGGGATAGAAAGCTATTGAAATTTTATTGGGCCCCTAATAAGTGTCAGGACTCAGACTTTGTACACTATGCATCCAAGGAGTAGGGGAGTATCAAGTTGCCTAGTATATTTCTTGCTTATAAAGCAACTATAGTTAGATATGTAGGAGAACTATATACCCCAGGCTCTTCACAGCCATTGATCATCCTGTTAGCCAATACTATGCACTCCCATGCTATAGCACAGGTCCCCAAGGTAGCAATGGGGCCAGGTTGTGAAAAGTTCTTAACTTATATCATGGCAAAAGGCTGGTCCAGAAATGTTCTACCATTGGTTCTTCCCAGTATTTGAAAACTCTATATCAAATTACACAGGTTGTTAGATGAAACCACTACATTACGGCCTTTACTCTCCCTTTTCATAGTAAAGCCTAAATATGATCCTCTACAACAGTTTTTTCCCTTCACATTTGGTGGAAGACAGGAATCTTTTTGAATTATCAGTTGTATTCAGGGTGTGAGCTACAGACATTTTCAGTTTTTTGAGAACAATACAACACACCACAATATCATTATTTATTTAATTTCCAGTTTACTTCCATAATGTTATAATCATTTGCATCATCAGAAATTAAAACATGCACTGAATCCTCACAATATTGATACATGATCTCTTTAAGAGAGCCCCAGTCAAATGTTTAAGACTTTCATCAGCTTATTCATTGCTTGAAGATGCAATATTATACCCTGTATTCTGAAAGACATCTTTCAACAAGAATTCCAAAATACCTTATCTGATGAGCAAATGAAAAGGGCAATGAGTGTGACACATAAATATTTGCCAGTGTCTTTGCACTTAACTGTCTTCATAAACTTTTCATACTCTTGGCTGCCTGTCACAGGAATCATTTTCTCCTCCCACTTGTTGGTGTTGTCAAATAGGAGATGATACAGGTAAATGGGTTTTCCAAGTTTGGGAATGTCCCCAAATTCAGGAGCTTCAGGTGAATGTTTGGGGTCTAGGGCAAAGACATGTGGTAAATCAAGTATGAAAGAAATGGTAATTTTTAAAGTAGCTCGAGGAATTAAGTCAACAGACCACACACATGCTCTCATACTGGCTACTAAGAAGACCACTATCAGGCACTGGAAGTCTGCTCACTCCTGTAATACAGAGGAATGCTAGAAGACTGTATACCAAATATGTCTTGAAATTTAGCTGGCATGCTGTAAAGCTAAAGACTTGTCCTCGATGCAAAAATGTAACCAGTGTATAGAGATTGTTAAATTATAGTCATTGAATATGCATGCTACTTATCATTCTTATACAATTCCAGGCACCATTTTGTGACCAGCAGCAGTGTTGGCAGCCATGAAACAATGCTTGGACCACAAGCACACAGTATAAACAAAAATACTTGTCTGCAGACAAATGTATTATGGATACGCACACAGACAGCTTATATGAAGTAAAGGCAAGTGACTTGTAAACATGTAAATGCAGGGGATGTGAAATTGGGCTAATTTATATAGAATACAATGTGGACAGTGCAGGGATAATTAAGAGGGGAGGGTAAATTTAAAAACTGAACTAAGTTAATGCATTCAAATGTGATGATGCCAAAAAGAAACATTTTCAATAGAAAGATACCCATAGTGTTTGTAATAATAAATAATCCTGTTTCCAAGTATTTACCTGCCCATATAACTTAAAAACAGACATACTAACAATGGATGTGAGAGAGACACGATGAATCATTGTAAGAAAGGGGAGTAAATGTAATATTAATGTTAATAACATGCTGAGTTGAGAAAATAGCAAGGACAGAGGATACATTATGGGCCATTCACATATAGTGCAGTTATTGAATATGACATGAATATACAATGAATGTATGTGTCATGGCTAACTGTAGTGCTGTATCTTCCACTCCATCCTATATAAACAAGGCATGAGCCATACAGCATCTGTGTCATGCACAGCTGAAAGGGATATGTTTTAACATTTGTCATTGGGCAACCATAGATGGGGGGGTATATTAAATTTCCACATGTCTTAGACAAGCGTGTATTTTATATACACATGCATCATAAACAGTAATATTATAACAATCAAAATATACAAGTGACAACTGACAACACAGATCTGATGGCACTGCAGTAGCTCAAGGTCTCGAATTGTAAATGGAGTGCATGTAATACAATATTGTACTGGGCATGCTCACAAGACATTACAGCGAACACTGCCATAACACCATGTCAAAACACAAACATATATATATTTTGCATTAATAATAAATAAATAAAATTTAAGAATAATAATGTCATCCAGTGTTATTTAAGTAATGTCAGTGTATTCGTAGAATATTACCCTTTACTGGAATGAAAAAGCAAGCTATGTAAGTCATTCAACTACAAACATGGGCATATATCACATGCACCACAGTGGAAGTTTTAACACCTACATGAAGTCATTACATCATATGATTGTGTTGCAGTTTGTATGAGATAAAAGGACTGGGGAGGTTTCCTCCACTATACTTGTACACATTATAACACTTATGGTTGACATTTATGCATACCAACAGTAGGACATGTAATGCTTACATTTGACCAATATTGGTTTTGAACACCTGACTATGTGATGACAGAAGGTATATGATACTGGAAAGAATCAGTGCCACTGGTGTAATGAATGTGAGATATTTTGGTCTTTAAAGCAGTGACATTATTTTGTTGCTACAAGGTCGATGTGTGCCTGACATTTCTTTAAAACAGTCTTGCTATATTTGTATTTCTAACACAATGTTGCTTGCTGCTAGGTATACCCAGACTCACAAGATAGATAATAGAGTCATCACTGAGACAGGAAATTAGCAGTCTAGTACAATGTGTGGATAATCACAGATTCAAACAGTTGCCTTACAAAGGCACCAGCACAGAACATAATGTCTTGTTCTTATGCTACAGGAAAAGCCTTAGTAGTTCTTATGGAAAAGACAAATGGCATTGAATGGCATCATTATTATCAAGTATTTTTGCATGAAAAAGGAGCAGAAATCATTGTAATAGGACTTTCCATCCATACATGTATACAGCAAATAGCTGGCTGACGACTTCATTACTACCTGCACATTCACAAACATAATGACACAAGTGAGTCTAGGGAGTAAAGGCTGGATTTGAACAGACCACATAAAATCACAAGGTACAGAACACTGCCTGAATTGCATGTGCCACATACACTGCACTTTTACAATTGTGGCCGTACACATTTGAATGGATGGCATCACCATTCCTTCACACATTGACGTTCTTCTAAAAATGCATGAAGATGATTGAAGTGTACAGTAACACTACACAGTTACATGCATTAGAATCTTTTTCTACATAGTCACAAAAGATAAATACCCATGGACAGTAGTCCATTATTACTGGATTCAAACTTCCTCTCTGTGTACATAATCAGTCTAGAGAGGGCCACAGGGTAACTCATATAAATATTTTGATGTTGTTCTTTTTTGACAGCATGATGCAAGTATTATGTTTCCAAAACTGTTTATTGCCTGGAGGTAATATAAATCTTTAGGGTAATCCTCTGCCAAGGAAAATACACATCCTAACTGGAATTTATGTGGGGTGTTGTCAAGTACACAATTGTACAAGACAGTTCATACACTGACATCATTTACCCATTGCTGGATTTAAACTTTCTATCTAGTTATTTACACACTCTCTATATCACAGATTTAGCTGCAAGTGCCACAACAGATCTGTGAGTTGTAAGGGCACACTGTACAATTTTTACATGCTGACCTCATCAGTAAGATGCAGTGAAGATGATTGTGGTAAAAGTGAGATAAGTGCATTTTCTTCCATGTTAAAATCTTGTGCTGACTGGAAGTTGATATAGCACATCTATTCAGGAAGCTATATGCAACTGACATTGAATCTATACTCAGAAGTTCTTGACTGTCAGATCTGAACCTGTTACTTGTCCAGTTATACAATATACAAAGCACAGTACTGTCCACAAGTGGCACTGGACAAGTTTGACTGTTAAGGGGACAGTGTGCACTTTTGACAGTATGATCTCATCACTGTTGTGAAGATAAGAAGTATGTGTTAAAAGTGAGATAAACTGCAGAGGGAGCTGTGTCCAATGTTAAAGTTTTGTCATGAGTGGAAGTAGATACAGCACATTGGTTGTTGAAGGTTTACTTTCATGACACTAGAACCACACAGACACTCAAGTTCACTTTGGCAGGTTAAAGCCACTTACCTAACCAGTTGCACAGTCTACAGGATACAGTATTATCTTAGCACCACTGGAGAAGTCTGTCTGTTATGGTGAGAGAGTGCACTGTTGACAGGATGACCTCATCACTGTGTTGTAGAGAAGGTATCTATGGTAAAACTGGGATAAGGGGATTGTGGAATACTTAACTTTTCCCTGACTGGAAGCTGATACAGCATCTCTGTTCAGGAAACTATATGCACCTGATACTGTGATCACATGCAGAAGTTATCCAAGGTGAGAATTAAACCCCCACCTATCTAGTTATACAGTTTAGAGGACAGTATTAGTTGCAAGCACCACAGGATAAGTATCACTCTTTAGGAGAGAGTGCACTTCTGAGAGGATGACCTCATCAGCATGATGCAGAGAAGATGTTTGTGGTAAAGGTGGGATAAAGTGCAAAGGGAGCTGTGTGCAAAGTTACATGTATTCTCCTCTGCGGAAGTTACACAACACATTTCACATTGAGGCATCACTTCTCTATCACTATACCCCCTCCCAGACATACACAGGTTTCCCCTAATGAGGGTTGAATCTCCAACCTATGTAGTTACACAATCTGGTGAGCACAGTATTAGTTTAACCATTGGACTGTAAACATATATTAACAGACTGAATTAAGTAAACATCACTCTTAAATCCAGATAACTTGTTGTCAAAATTCAGTTTTTACTTTTGCAACCTAAACAAAGAATTATTTGTTATATCTTTTTTTTTACTCTCTGTCTGAAGTGCAAGACTGTCTAGCTCAATCAGACTACTGATGGCAAAGTATTAGCATAATCATATATTGAGGTGTTGAACTTAGAAAGGGAATTAGCAGTAGACTATGGTGTTCTGTGATGACTTTCATGCAAAGAAGCATTATACATTTACAGATATGTGTAAATCTGATGGAATACAGAATCCGATAGGTTTTATGGTCATGTCTCCTGTATAATTCTACCACCGACTAGCGTAATGGTTACAGTGTTTACCTTATAAATGCAAGGTACAGGGTTTGTTTCTCACATGGGCTAATTGGCTAGGCTTAAAATGGCCCAAAAGGGCAGTTAGCCTAGTACTAATCTATAAACCTAATGAATTACACACACGTCTTGACAGTTGTAGTTATTTAATCCTTATATGTATGCCAGAGGTGTATTATAAAACAAGAGAGATCAAGCATATTACTGCTAGTGGAAGCATGGCTTATGGAAACAGTGTGGAATCAAGGAGATTTATTAGATGACACAGAAAGGGTGGGAAGAGGTGGATAGTTGGTGCAGGAATACACAATAAATGCACACTAACAGATTACTTAATGTTTCATTTCTGCACATACTTATGTTGTATCACTGTTTGTTTTATTAGTGTATTTATTCATGCAATATCTGTACAAGGCAGGCTTTACAGTAGGGAGTAGCACATTAGTTTAGCAGCAGGATAATGGTGTATTAAAAGGTGTAGCCACCACTTATATACACAGGAGTTATACAAATCATTCAAAACAGTTTTGCATACATCACTAAACATTGAGAGTATTCCAAGAAAAAGTTACAGACCTGAGTTTTATGGAAGCATACCACCTAAGAACTCCCACTTCACAAATTTCCCATGTGACAACAGTTTGCAGAACAGGTGAATGTATGTATTACTCATTTCCCTCTCAACAACTGTAAGCTGTGCATTCAACTCTTCAGTTTGTTCAAAAGTAGATTATCCTAACTATACATAGCTTAGTACAGCAGTGCAAAAGGCACCAGAGCAATGCAGCTGAAGACAAAAAACCCACAATATTTTGCTATAAGCTGTGTACTTCCATTTAGCTTTAGTTGCTGTTGGTAATCAGCATAAGACATTGGGCAAATGCAGAAGAGGAAGAGGAAGACTAATGACACAGAAGGCAGAGAATACAAAAACAGGGGAAGGGGGAGGCAGGACAAAATAGCTTTTGATAGAAGCAGGATAATGGTGGCTCATAACAATATGTGGGCAACAGCTATACATAAAATAGTGTTCCAAAAACAGTGAGTGACACACTAATGCCTGAATTAGTACCCTTGAAAGTATGCAAAAAAAAACAGTTAATAGATCTGAGCATTATCTCTTCACACCACAAAAGAACTCTTACTTCTCTCCCTTTAAATCACACAATTGAAGGGCAGTAACAACTTACTGAAGCAGAAGAGGTGAACAGAGGGGTAGAGAGAGACAAATGGAGAGAGGAATAGCAACAGTATTTTTTTGTGGGACATGTAGAACTATCTATATGGTGTGTTGCTCTTATTTCCTCATTAAGCTGTCAAGCTCTGTACAATAAAGTGCTTGCTACAGGAGGAAAAAAGGGGTAGGAGAGGATAAACAACATTAAACATAATCAGGATAAGGATTGCTTACTATGTCTACCTGTTGGGGCTAGAATGTTTTTGCAAATGATGTCTTGCCGCACTATTCAAATGGTATGTTAATGAAATGTTGTAAATGGATTGAAATACAGAGGTTTACAGTTAACTACATAATACGAATAAAAAAATCTAATGAAAGAATAATTTGACATACAGCTGTAATTGAACCCATAACACTTTGCAAAAAAATCAGTATAAAGACAAAGGAATTATCCCAACATACCACACCAAAACTTGTAGCTCATTGCATCCAGCAGCCTAAGAACTGTTATAGTAATTGTTTTACAGTTGGCCTTTAGTCTGCCTTTGCTATGTTCTCACATAGGACAATGGATTTAAACACATTTGCATGAAAATGACCAGACTACTGCAGCTGAAATTAAAATCTTAAGCTTTTGCCATAGGACATTAAATGCTATTTGTCATCACTTAACATTGGTGTGAGATTCCAACTTCCACATAAATGCTGGAGACAAAAAGTGAATGTTTTCCTTTGGCAATTTCTGGCCATCTGTGCTGTGTGTGATTCTATTTTTCGACTAGATTAAATGTGTGAAAAGGGGTTGATAGGACAGTATTGAAAATGGGGTTGGCAAGCAGAGGGTAGTAAACGGGGTGAAGAATACAAACATTTGAGGTAGGTTAGTGAAAGAGCACCATGGTTTTCTACTTCTTTTCAACAAAAATGTATTATTGTACACACAGTTTCATGACTTTGGAGAGTCACCACACCAGGGATGAGTGAAAATAACAGAATAATGTTGTATAACAAATTTGACCAAATCAAGTGTGTCAAGTTGACATATAGGAGATGTGGAGAGCTATGAATGGGGCATTTTTTTTCTTTTGTGGGACAGAAGGGACAATTATTTACACAATTAATCTGATCTACCCATTTCCTAATGCAATAACCAAGGACAATTTGAGCAGACTTGTAGGCTTGATAGTAAAATGAAGGTATGTCTGCTCAAGATGATAGACAGTGATGGACTAGGAATATTTCTGCATCTTGCAATGAGAATAGGAATGAGAGAGTCATATACATAAGGTTGGTTAGGTAGCAGGCACAAACATACAAGACATACAAGACAGACAGGGATGGTGATGGACGCAAAAAGTTGGGGTAAACCACCATTGGGGATAGGTAGGGGTCCTCATGGGTGCATCCATATCCAGTTTGAAAACAGTGAGAATCTAGTCCTTACCCTAAGAACTGCCATCACTCTCTTGTGTTAGCTGCATGGGTCAGTGCTAGACATGGCATCCTTTGGGCTATATGTTGCAGGACCTTTTCAGCCCTGCAAATTCGGGCACCAATGCCCCTCACTATCATGCCTTCTACCAGCTTTGTCAGCTCCTGACAAGTGACAGCATTTTCAGTTTCACTACTGCTGCTCCTGTTGGGCACCACTTCACGAACAGCTGGTGAAGCAGGTATGGCAGAAGTTGTGGAGGCAACACTGACAGGTTGTGATCAGCTGTGCTGGATGTCTGTGCTGCCTCTGGTGGTGCTGCCACAGCAACCTGTAGAGGTATGGTAGGCCAAGCCCCAGTGGTTGGTCTACCTCCCTGTGCTGATGGTCATTTTGTTTTCAAAAGCAAGATGTTGTTAAAAAAGGCTGAGATACAGGCTGTTGAAGACAAAAAAGAGGGAATTAGGTCAATGACATGCACATTACTTATTTCAATACAAAAAACTGTATGGAAAATACATAAGTTCACCTTAGCCACATCCAAATATGATTGGAAGGCATGAATGTTTCTTAAAAATCAATCACAATGGCATAATATAACTAATAGAATCATTTATTTCACTGTTCCATGTCAGATGTCTGCTTTCTAAGGTAATAACTGTATTAGCAAGTATTGCATTGTTAATGTCATGCAGCATTGAAGTTAAAATATCTTATAAATAGTAGCCTGTAAAAATCAAATATTTGTTTGTGGGTATTGTACCCCCACACAATTAATCTCATATACTCATTGCCTAATACATTAACCTAGAGCTATGGGAGCAGGCATGTAGGCTTGACTGTTCAAAAAGATATACAGTAATGGGCTGAGAATACTTCTGTACCTTGTAGTCAGAACAGATGTATACTTGCCCTGCGCTACTCTGAAGTGAGCATCATAGTGCTGTGCAATGTCTGCTGCAGCTATATGGTAGGAAAAAAAATTCTATATGTGTATATATATATATATATATATATATATATATATATATATATATATATATATATATATCTATATAAATAAAGCTATATATATATATATATATATATATATATATATATATATATATATAAAACTATATATATATATATATATATATATATATATATATATATATATATATAAAACTATATATGTATATATATATATATATATATATATATATATATATATACAAACTTCACAAACACCAAAACCAACCAAGTAAAAAAGACTGGAACTGAAGAAGGAAAAAAATGCCACAACCATGTATTTTAACGTGTTTTCATCCAATTTAATAACCATGAACGTCATCAGAAATGCCACCCATACTTTTTCCATCATTTAAATAAAAAATAAACTATCCCATGTGATCTAAGACTCTTTGGCAGATTTTATTATACACAGACCAGCTTCCTGGATTGAATGACATGATTAATATAAAGTGCTTTTTACAAGTACAAAGGTTGTAGTGTGTGTGTGCGTGTGTGTATGTGTGTATATATATATATATATATATATATATATATATATATATATATATATATATACATTTATACAATTTTTTTATAAAAGTTATTGTGTATTGTATTTTATACATTCAAATAGTGATGTTTTTAGTGCAATATTTTAGAAATAGTAATGTGCTTTTTTTCTATGTATTGTTCAAAAGAACATATTAAGTGTTTCACGCACTTCATTGGTCTATTAGATCACATGAGATAGTTTATTTCTTATTTAAATGATGGAAAAAGTATGGGTGGCATTTCTGATGAAGTTCATGGTTATTAAATTGGACGAAAACGCGTTAAAATACAAGGTTGTGGCATTTTTTCATATAAATATATATATATATATATATATATATATATATATATATATATATATATACACACACACACACACACACACACACACACACACACACACACACACACACACATATACAAAAGCATAATGAATAACTGGATTGCCTGGCTAATTAATACCATATCATAGACAAGTTATGGGTCAGTATACTTACACAACCGAGGGGTGTCTGCAGTCTTAAATTCATCCTCCCATTTTCTAAGGAGGTCCCTCTTGCCATCCTTCATGTCAGTGTAGTGGGGGTGACATTTCTTTCAAGTACATGGAATGTGAGTTGCAATGGAGACAACCTTGGCCAAGCTATTCTAAGCCTCACTCTTATACTGAGACCCTGCATATTCCCCTGCAGTAGCCTCCAGCTGTAGGACTTCACAAGGACTGCCAAAAAGATCATTGAGTTCTCAACACCCCACCTTTGTGCTCTAAATGGAACACCATCTCTACCATTGCCAGCTATGCCTGCAGCAGTGAAGCCAGAATTGTTGGTCTGAACTGGCACCTAGTTCAGATCTCGTGTGTAACACCTTGTGCACAAAGACACATAACCTTGCCAACTGAATTCACATAGTTGGAAGCACAGCAATGGCTTCCCAGACACATCAGCAATGAGCAAACCAAGAAGCAGAGAAGGTGTTAAAAATGGTAATGACATTTGGCCATGCGTGACGCTCACACTATTGAGACATGTTCCAATGTTAAACCCTGATATGCTTTATGCTTTATGTTGTTGGTTATGATCCTGGTTGTTGGAGGAAAATGGTATGACTTCTAACATATTGGCATGTTGGGAGTTAGACACTATTAAACTCGAGTAGTACCACCTGGGAATTGAACTCAAGAGAAAAAAAGGATAACATTTTAAACTTTGATGATTAACTGTCACTGATACAGAAGAATGTACTTGTTAAAATGGTAATAAGAGGTATATTAATGTAAGACTGAATGTAGAAATAATGAAGAGATGCCTGTATGTCTATGATCTTAGTCGTGACACTGCATTTCTATGTGAAAGACATTTTTGTGTATGTAAATACATCTCAGATGCATGCATTTGCATGAGCTGAGTAAGACATGGTGGGTTAGGTTATATACATACTTCATTAAATATACTATCATAAAGACATACTTATGATATGTGATGATTCAATAATTACAACAAAAATTTTGTGCACATCATACATATGTATGTGCATTCAACATTAAATATCACTGTCGTGTTTTACGCAATTTACACATTATATCGGGTTTTATAGCAAGCGGTAATGACACATTTCTTACAGTAAACAAAGTTAAGATAATGAGGTGCACTTACTATGACATTTCTGAGCAAAATGTGGTGACAAATGGCATTCTGACTCCCTCTGTAAAAGTAAATGTCAACTGGATTCAAGTGCATCAGTTATCTTCATTCTTTATGCTACTTGCACTCACACTCTGCACCACAGGAAAAGTTACCTGATGGGTTGAATGTATTCACTAAGTGCTATCTAGAGTGCTGACATCGGTGCACTGTTGACAGGCTTATTTAAGCTAAACAAAGCAGCCTAAATAAAAAAAAAACATTTTTTTTTCCTTAGGCAGGGTGGAACACAAATGCAAACAGCATTAGAAACAAAAAATGAGAGAAAAGAAATTTGACACTAAATTGAATTCAGTCAATGGGTATATCTAGCAATGACCAGAGCAAGAAGTGCATTACAGTGACACAGTCATCTTTCTCACATCTTCTTGCAACATCAGAAATGTAATTTGTGGAACATGTTATCAAATTTGTAGTAAATGATAAATAAATTGAAACTTAACAGGCAACAGCCCACATGTTGTTGGCAATACTGAGAATATTTGAGCTTTGCACAACACAGTAATGTAAAAAAAAATGTGTAAATATTTTCTTCTGACCACCCATGTAAAATTAATAATTAAATGGATTTGAACCCTGCATCACCTGTTGTATTTCTCTGAATTCACATCACTTATACTTTATGCCACAGAGATAGTTATCTGAGAAGTGGAATTTATTCACTAAGTACTATCCAGAGTGCCAATATCTGTGGACTGGTGCCAGGGACGTTTGCACTAAAGAAGACTACCCAAATTTAAATTTTCACTTTTCTCCTTAGGAAGTAAGTCAAGTTTGCTCATTGCCAAGTGGAGTACAAATACAAAAGGCATTAGAGAAAAAATGACAGAGAAAAAAGCTGACAGGAAAACATAATTCAATCATAGGGTATACCTAGCAATGACCAGAGGAAGAAATACATTATAGTGACACATTCATCCTTTTCATTTCTCCTTAACACATTTAGCACATCTGAACTTTAGTTTCTGGTGCACATTATCAAGACTGTAGGTACTGCAAAATAATGTTAAAGGGGACATACAACAGCTTATATGTTGTTAGCAATAATATGAATAGTTTATTTTAAAACAGCAACATGATAATACCACAAAATGCATATTGATATGTATTCAGACCCCACCTCTTTAAAATTTTCACTTCACTGGATTTGACCTCGGCATCAGCTATTTTGTTTCTCAAAGATCACTGAACTTACATCTTGTGTCACAAAGAAAGTTACTTGACAGGTTAATTTTCTTCAATGAGTACTGCCTAGAGTGTTGATGGATGTGCACTACTGCCAGGTTTGTCTGTGCTACAAAAGGCAACCTAAATTAATTTTGTTTTACTTTTTTTATTAGGCAGGGATCTATAGTTCACTGCTGAGGACCACTGCCAGTCCAGAGTGTGAAATGCCTAATACAGTGCAAACGAGGAAGAGAAAAACAAATGAAAAGGTTACTCAAAAATAGAAATCATTATGAAACAAGTAGTTAAAATGCACATTTTTTATATTTTCTCAACCTGGTTGTATTCAACATGAACATATGCTCATTTAATGTCATTATTTTCACACAAACACAGCCATGTCTGGATTAGAACTTCAGGACACCAGGGCATTCACAAGACACATTACACTGTGAACATAAAAATGAGGTTATTTATACTCAGTATTTTACCTAGCATCAATTGACATTACAAGTACAACAGAAAAAAATTCTGAATTCTGTCCTGTTTAATTTGACGTTAGATGTGTTGATGGCTGTGATACTGGCAACAGGGCAGATAATCTTTCCTCACATAATATAAAATAAAACATTTGAACACTGCACCTCTTTGATTCTTCTTATTTTGTGAACATCAAGTATAACATCTCTGCTCTTCTAACAAGACTGCTATGTGCTTTGCCTTGCAGTTGAAATATGTTTCAATGAGTAATCTTCTTCCTTAGAATTGCAGACATGATTGCATTCAGAGACAGAAACTGTTGTCATAAACAATTCATATCAATGTTAGGAATGTTCCCTCTCCTAAGTCAGTCAATGGTAGTCACAACATTTCTTCTTAATAGGGAGCTTAGTTCCAATCATAATATTGTTATTATACCAGCGGATAAGGGGGGAGGTACTGTAATCATGGATCGAGCAATGTATATATCTGAAGCTAATAAACAACTATCAGATGCCAGGTTTTACATACACATGGTGGTGGATCCGACTCCTAATTTCAAAACACACATTGATTCTTTTTTAGATATGGCCACAGAGGAAGGCATTATTGATCAACAAACATGCAAACAACTCAAAGTGTCTGATCCCATTCCACAATATCTATATTTGCTTAACAAAATTCATAAACATCCGACTTGTCCACCGGGCAGACCAATTGTTTCAGGAAGAGGTTCTCTTACTGAACCTTTATCTGCATTTCTTACTTACTATCTTAAACCACTATTAGCAATGGTCAGATCCAGGTTAAAAGATACTACGGAATTTCTAAACATCATTAAAGATACACAGTTGGAATCGGATTGGTGGTTATGCACTTTGGACGTTACCTCCTTATATACCAGCATATCCCATGATGCTGGTATCTCAGCTATTGCATTTTGGTTGGATCGATTTCAACTTTACACCACTGGATTCAACACTTTTCTAATAAATTTGACTCAATATGTGTTGACTAAGAACATCTTTTATTTTGAGGGGCAGGCATATTGGCAAGTGAGGGGCACAGCAATGGGAGCATCCTTTGCTCCAATATATGCGGACCTTTTCATGGGGTTTTTTGAACAACAATTCATATACGATTCTCATAACAACAATTTCATGGCAGAATTAGACATTTGGAGAAGATATCTAGATGATTGTTGGATGGTGTGGTGGGGTGACTCGGGTTTGGCCCATGAGTTTGTCAAATATCTAAATAATAACACATGGGGTATCCAGTTTACTTTAACTATGCAATATCAAGAAATTATCTTTTTGGATGTACTGGTATCCCGACAAACGGATCATACTTTGGCCACCCGTGTCCACAGAAAATTTCCACAATACAACACACTTTTGCATGCATCCAGTTATTACCCCCACCACATCATCAACAACATTCCCAAATCCCAGTTTATACGTATGAAAAGTATTTGTTCTCAAAAATCCCACTCTGAATGTGAACAAGACCTTAGTGACAGATTGATCAATAGAGGATATAACAGATTTTGGATCAATCAAACCATTAATGAGGTCCAACATATGCCCCGATCACAACTTTTACAATACAAACATTCACAAGGGGTCTCCAATACTTCTGTAACTCAACCCATTAGATTTGTGACTACATTTGGTAGTAATTCATCATCATTTAGAGATATTATAAATAACCATTGGGGAATTTTGCGCGCACATGAACATTTGAATGACATACTACCAGAAAGATGTGCCTTTTCTTACCGAAGGGGTCGAACGATAAACTCCTACTTCACACACTATAAGAGATTTAATCCGCCTACACCTAGACAGACCACTCTATTTGGTGACCCTTTGATAGGCTGTTTTCCCTGTTGTCACTGCAGTGCATGCAGTTATATGTCTAAGACGAAGGAATTCACCAGCTCCAACACATCTCGGTTATTTCAGATAAGAATTTTTGGTAACTGCAGTACCGATTGGGTGGTATATTTAGCCACCTGCACATGTTTTTCTTTTTATGTTGGTCAAACTTCCAGACCACTGAGACATAGAATAAGTGAACACCTTAGTGCGATCAGAACTCAGAAAATCACTAGTGCTTTATATAAACATACCATGACTCATAAAACAGCACAATTTAAATTTACCATCATTGACAAAATCCAGATGCAAAGAATATCTAATGCAGGCTGGCATGATAGATTAAATAATATGGAATCTGCATGGATCACCAGGTTAGGTGCTTTATTCAAACCTGGATTAAATGAAAACAATTAGTTCATCATTGCTAGCTGCTGATTTTCTATTTTATGTCTTCTGAATTATTGGACTTCACTAGTTTTTTGTCATTGAATTTATGCTTTATGCTTTATATTTATAAAAACAAGATGGTCCTTATCTCTTCCTTTTTATACACAAAATTATTTAAAAAAATTTTTTATATATTTTCTCAACACCATTATTTGACGAATATGCACTTAAACATGGTATTTAGGTGCATACATCTTTAAGCTCTCAAGTATATAAGGAGTACCAGGATGTACCATTCAAACTTTTTGTTTGCACTGATGAAGGCTTGACTTATAGCCGAAACTGGTTTGCAGTTGTTACTATTTTGTTTTATGATGCCACAATAAAATATTTTGGCTTGCCTTTCCTTTGTGCTGGCTCGTTTTGTGGGATTTGGATTATCTATGGTTGGAGCCGCGCACTTGTTCCACCTTGCGTGATATTGGTTTACTCATGATTGCATTCAGAGACAGAAACTGTTGTCATAAACAATTCATATCAATGTTAGGAATGTTCCCTCTCCTAAGTCAGTCAATGGTAGTCACAACATTTCTTCTTAATAACTTCTCCCTGACACAACCTAATTGATACTGCAGTCAGAGTAATCATTCATACTTGCAAGCACTTAGCAGGCAACACTTCTCAGTGCTCATGCTTGCAGAGATAGGGCATCTGCATGTAATCGTGTAGGTCATGTTTACATTCCCTGCACTTAGTGCAGATTTTGGAATACATGAATAGTAATGAGTTCAACCTCATTTGCACATTTGCAATGCTGACAGGGCTGAATCTGTACTATACAAACATAATCATGCAGGCAAATAAATGTTTATCATGGCAGGAGGAGACTGTTTATCCAGAGAGATGCATGCTGCTAATTACTTGCAAACCATGTTTCTATTGCTACAACTAACTTGATGTAAAGGTTAGTTGTTTTTTTACAAAATGGTGTATTTCAAACTTAGTCACGGATTGTGTTTCACAATACACCCATAGCGTAGTGCATGCTGGTGGCATAGGCATGTATCTCAGCTATCTATTACATTGCAAAAGTTTATAAAGAATGTAACATGACTTTACAGAAGAGTTTCTGTGACCATCTGGCAAGTTATTGCAATAGAGTGTTGTATCACTTTCTAGCAAGGTTGGGGGCTTGATATTTGTAGCCCACAAATCTATTAAGCCTGTGATATATAACTGACCATCCTGCATACAAGTGGACATCCAATAACGCTTTTAACCATTTGCACTGAAAAAGTGTACATTGCTTTGGTTAATGCTGCAATGTAGTACTGAGATAAACAGCTGTTGTCCTTACATGACTTGTACACTTGCTTTTCATTTCCTTTACCTTTGTTTGGAGTGAGAGGCTGTATTTACTTTTGTGTACTAATATGGAGTGCTAATTGTTTAGTTATTTTGCACATTGATGTTAGTCCTGAAATGGAGAGCAATGCCAGTGGGTATACTGCAGAACTTTCAAGTAGACAATCCAATTCAATAAATCGTACTCATTTCTTTGGTGCTAGGCTTGCCCTTTTGTATTTGCCCCTCCCTCACCATCCTGTGCCAATGATGGATGACAGTGCACTGGCCTTTGCACATTTTTAATGTAGTTATGGTTCCACATATGTTTGAGAAAGTTAAATGCTTGATGCACATTTTTGTGTAAAGCCCATAAGTGAATATTGCAGGCATAGGTTCTTAGGTAGGTACTAGGCTATCGGCTCAAGAGCCTAAGTAAGCCTAGCCAACAAGGTTCCCTGGCTTACACCACCCAAGAAAGTTATTTTCCTGTGCCCCTGTTGAGCAGAGACACAGAAGTGATCCCCGGGGTGTATTTCCCATTTCCCATCCACTCATCAAGATTTTTCTTGAAAAGTGCTAATGAGGAACTTTGCTTGACATAGATGGGTAGCTTGTTCCAGAGTATGGGATGTCTCTGGGACAGGAATCTATCCCTCCAGCATGTCCTGTTTATTGTGGTGACACGGTTTAGGTCCCTAGTGCATGTAGTTCAGAGGGATTGGGATTTCTTTAGGTGTAGCATGTCCAACAGCTCTGGGTTTGACATAGCTTTATATGTTAGGCAGAGATCACCTTAGAGTAGGCGATATGCTATGAAGTAAAGCTGGAGTTTTTTGAGATGTTCAGCGTAGGGCATCTGTTTGAGGCCAGTAATCCTCTTTGTGAGGTACTTCTCTGGCCTTTCCAGCTGCTGCAGATATCTTATGAGATACATTCCAAAAGGGGCGTTGTACTCTATAATGGGTCTAATGAGTGTCGAGTAGAGGGGAGCAATGACCTCTTTTTTCCTGGATGAGAACCCTTTTGTAATGAGGTGTGCCATGTAGAAGGATTTCCTGACTACTATGGCAATGTGATTATCAAAGGAGAGACTACTGTCCACCTGGGTCCCAAGGTCTCTTATCACACATTCTGCGTTAAGTGACTGCCACCTATGTGGTAGTTCATGGGTACAGAGTTTTTACCAAAGGGGATGACAATGCACTTTTTGGCATTGAGTTTGAGGCCATGGCTCTGACACCAGGCATCTGTCTCAGTGAGATCCTTCTGTAGCATGTCCACAACATTTGGGGACTTGTCTATGGCTCCTAGTTTGCAGTCATCTGCGAACTTTGTTAGCCAAAGGCCTTCTGTGTTAGCCTGTACTTCAGAGAAGTAGATACCAAACAGGGGAGGTCCCAGGACTGAACCCTGTGGTAATCCACTTGTCACTGGTTTGAAGTCAGATTTGGAGTCTGCAACTTTTACTGTGTGGGTTCTGTCAGTGACCAAGTTGGCAACCCATCTTGTGAAGTAGGGATTTATACCTAGTTTAGTGAGTTTAGCTATAATTCCAGAATGGTAGATGGTGTCAAAAGCCTTGGTGAGGTCAAGATAGGCTGTGTGAACTGCCTTACCCTTGTCTACAGCTTCGGGGACTGCTCAAAGAAGCCGATCAGGTTCAGAAGGCTTGAGCTGCCTTTCACAAACCTGAACTGGTTGGGGTCCAGAGTTTGGAGGTTATCAATGTCTTTGTTCCATGATGATACATTCCATGGCCTTACAGACCAGGCTCGTGAGGCTAATAGGGCCATAGTTCCTGGGATCAGTGGTGGCTCACCCTTTGTGGAGTGGGATAACTGTTGCTGTGCACCATTCAGTGTGCACAAATCCTGACGTGAGGCTATGACTGAACATGGTGCTTAGGTGGGGAGCCAGTTCGTTCTGAAGTTCATGTAAAACACAGCCTGGGATGTTGTCCAGTCTCATGGATGCTGTGTCTTTGGCTTTAGAGAGTGCAGCTTTTACCTGCATAGTTGTGATTACAGGGACTCTGCATTCTTCCTGTATAGATATGGGCCCTTTAGGGGGGTGAGAGAGGGGTAAAGTTAGCACTGAACTTATCTGCCAGGATGTTGGCAATATCAGTTGGTTCTGTAATTTTCATGCCCTTGTTCTGTAACTCAGAGCAGATCTGGGTGTTGCCATTGAGATTCTTGACATAGCTATAGAATGCTTTGTGGTTGTCACTAGAATCAGTGGTGATTTTGTTTTTGTAGCTAACTTTGGACGATCTTATAAGGGATCTCAGCTTCTTACTGTGGCTGACCAGGGAGCTCCTCCACTCATGGGAATTTACTCTCTTTTGCAACAGTTTCTTCCTTTTGTTGAAAAGTTTGTTTATGGCAGGAGACCACCAGATTGGCTTCTTTTTTTGGAGGATAGCATCTTGGTTCTGTTTGGGATAGCACAATCCATGCACTCGTGTAAGTGCTTATAGAGTGCATTTGTGCAGGATTCAGCAGTCGTAACTGTATTGTCCATCTGCATGGGTGTCATGAAGTTCACCACTTCTGTCTTAAGAAGCATGAAGTTGGCTTTGGAGAATTTTTTTACCATGGTTTCCTTAATGGGAGGTGGGGGCGGGATATGGATTTCTAGGGTGATTAGCTTATGGTCAGATCTGACCAGTGAGGAGTTGACTTCAGGTGTGGAACACCGGTCACTCATGTTAGTAATGACTGGGTCTAGGATATTGTTGACCCTGGTGAGGGTGTGGATAAGTTGATCCAGGGCACTGGAATTTATGAATTCCAGAAAGCATTGAGCAAAGGAGTTGGTACATGAGTAGTTTTCCCAGTTAATGGTGGGGTAGTTGAAATCGCCCATTATTAGGGTGTTTGCTTGAACCCTAATATTTTCCAGTATATCAAGAAAAGAGGAGTGGGAATCCTGGGGCATGATGGGGGATCTGTAGCAAGCTACAATTTGGATTGCAGTTTTGCCCAGAGTTAGTTGCAGTTGGATAACCTCGGATGCATTATGCTGAGCAACTAGACTGGAGGTGTGGATATCCTTAATGAATATGGACACACCTCCGCCTCTGGTGTTACGGTCCAGGTTAGATGGCTGAAACATGTGGTATGAGCTATAGCCTGGTAATGCAGGGGTGCTCTCTGGAGCCTTGAACCAGGTCTCAGTCATTGCACAAGTATCGATGGTCTCCATTTTAAGGACTGTCTCGAGGGAGTGCATTTTGAGATTTAGACTTCTAGCATTGAGTAGCATTACCCTCAGTTTTTGCTTGCCTGTTCCTGTTAGGGTGGTGAATTTGTCATTTGAACCTTGACTAACAAAGGCACTATAGGGGTGGCAAGAGCCTTACCCAGTATCCGGAATCCCAGGGGTGACAGGTGCAGGCCATCTCTGGCAAAGCATCATGGTCTGTCGACCATGTTGTCCCAAGCAGACAGAGACTGGATCCCCTTAGAATGACACCAGAAGCTTAGCCAAATGTTGAGGTCAATCATTTTTTTCCTTATACTGCGGTATCATTCTGGATGATGGCAGGATGCTACTTAGGGCTAGGGTCATACCTGCCTCGGCTACAAGATCAGAGATCACTTCCATGTCTCTTTTCATGTAGTCCAGGGAGGTACATCTCAGGTCATTCACACCAACATGGACAATGACAGAGTCATATTTGTACTTGTCAAGTGACCTGAGTGTGTGGCTTATGTGGCGGATCCTGGCACCCGACAGGCAGCTGACAGTAGCCTTCTCCTTGTTTATCCTGGTGAGTGGGACATCAGTGTGTCTGACTATAGAGTCACCTATGACTAGTGTGTTGGGTATGTTGTTTTGCCTTATAGGCTGTGGTTGAGTGGCACACTGAGTCTTTGGGCTATGTGTCATTTGGGTTGTGTTGGGGGGGTGGAGGTTGCTTGCATTTCTGCTTTGAAAGTCTCTGTTGAGCAGATTATTATTGAGAGCCTCCACAAATCTTTTTGTGTTTCTATGTGTGGATTTTGATGGTGTAGGTTTAGTGGGACTATGCAATGAATGTGGTGTGGTGTAAGTGTTTACCTTCTCCTCTTGACTGTCAAGTTCAGTCTTGGTTGGAGGGAGATTTACCTCCAGTTTGGCTAGATAATTGCATGTCTCACAGGTTGTAGTGTTGGGTGGTTGGAGGAGAGGGTTGTCTGTGTACATGAGGCAATTGCTACATTGCCTGAAGATGCCCAGGTTCATCATATAGACAGGAGAGAACACTGGGAACTGACCCTTGGACATGCTTGAATAAAAAACTATTTTCCTCTAGACAAGTAAGGAAAGTGAGTGCAAGAGCTGTTTTTCTCTAAGCAAGTGAGGAAAGTAAGTACAAAAACTGTTTTCTTCTAGGTAATGAGGAAGGTTGAGTGCTGTAGTAATAAGTACAAAAACTGTTTTCCTCTAGGTAATGAGGAAGGTTGAGTGTTGTAGTAATCTTTAGCTTATTTAGTGCTTATAGTAAGCTCTGAACAGGTGCTGAGCACGAATAAGCAAATTCAAGTGCTAAAACTAAGAATCTGTATCTGAACTAGAGGAAAGAAACAAGTGCAAATGCAGGCTTTTAAATCAAAAAGTTGAGAAAGATGAAAAAATTGCCCAAATGGCCAATAACTACAATTTCTGGGCCAGGAACAACTCCTTATGTGGTAGATAGGTTACCTAGTGCTTGCCACTCCCACTGATAAGCTAGCAGGCTTCCCTCCAACACAGAAAGGCTTGGGGGCCTCAGGAGCTTACAAACAGTCCTGGATACAGCAAATCTGCTTCTGGACTAGACTAGTTACAGGAAAGGGGGAACTACACTATTCAAGTAGTCTGTACCTTTACTCAATGAAGACACAGAGACAGTTCTGCTGTTACAACATTCATTTACTGCACACGAGGTTTACATCTAGCTTAACAATGAAAGGTATATACATCAAAACGTACTTCAGTTTAGAATAATCAAAGTCTCTGATACAAAAGAAAAAGTCCAAATCTTTATAGTGAATTTTCTGCTTACATCAGCAGTTTAGAGAATTTGACAAAATAATAAGTCTTTCCTTTAAAGCTGGTCTGCTGACAGTTTTTCCATATCTTAATCATTCTGTTCATGAAGAATAACTCTTTCGTCCTTGGCCTATCTTGCGTATCATATTGACGAGACAGAGCTGCATACAAGAGTTCATCTTGACCTGCTTATAGATAATAAATTTCACAAGCTGCATAGTTTATAAGAGATAAAATGTTTTACTTCTGATTCTTATTAACAATGAATGCCAAGCTATATGCTTTTGCCAAGTTAGTTAACTGCGTGCAGTGTACACACTGAAATGCAGAACATTTATTTTACATTTTCAGAAAAAATCCACCGAAGTCCATTTTAACCGTTCTTTACTCTCACAGTTACCTCTTTTCATTTAAAAAACAGAAAATGACTGTTCATTTTCAACTTCAGTTGTACTTTCATATTATTGGGAGGAATACTAATTCCCTGTATGGTATGATTACCACATTTCTTCACATAAGTGAAGACTAGCCGTTGTGTTAATGGTGGATATTTCTTTGAATTTTCTCCTTTTCCCAAATAAAATCTATCAAATTGACACCATTTAATAGAACCTTTGGAATCAAATTCAAGGGTTACCTTAGGACTATTTGGTCGAATGTAGTAATGACCCATAACTGCAGTCCAAAAGATAACGTTACTGGGAACTATTATATGCCCAAAGGTAAAATTAGCATTAGATGGACAAGTGAAGTTGTCCTGCTGTCTTTGCCCACAAAAAAGAGTTATCTTTGCGCATTTACGCCAACCTAGCTTTAGAGTATTATTGTCATTGTTTATTTTCCAAACTTGCATTTCTCCTGTTTGACACTCTACCCTAAGGGCTGCAATGAGTACAGTCCGTACAATAACAAACAGAATCTTCATTATGTACAATAATATAACATTTCCACGTAAGTAATATTAATCTGAAAAATTGTTTTGATAGATGCTTTTTCAACTATTTCATACTTGGCATTTGCCGTGAGTCTACAAAAAAAAAAAAACACAAAACATGAAGTCACTTAATGACTTTCAACTGATCTCTATGAACAAGGATTATTTTGCTTTTTTTTCCTTTAACTTTGTACACTAGAGGTCCTAACTTGGCAATTATTTCAAAAGGTCCTTGCCAATTACTATCCCACGGACCATCCGTCTGGAACATCTTGATCAATACCTGTGTCCCAAAGGGAAGGTTTTCTTCTGGCATAACAGGATCCTTTGACCATAATTTGAATGCTTGCATTTCTGATAGGCTTTGACACAATTCAGAAATATCTTTTAACCATTGTTGATGCTGTGCAATTTCTAATAATGGTCTGTTTGTACTAACAGTAGGATCGAATGGCAGCTGTACAGGCATTTTCCTGCCTGTCATAAATTCAAAAGGTGATACCCCTGTTTTACTGTGTGGAGTTGCTCTGACACCTAGCAAGATTCCAGGGAAATGTTTTACCTAATTTACTCCTTTTTCCAAGCAGGCTTTCTTGAAGCGTTCCTTAAGAGTCCTGTTCATTCTTTTAACAATCCCATTAGGCTGGGGATGGTAAGGAACATGAAATCATTGCTGGATACCAAGCAAATCACACAAAGCTTTCATCAGTTTACTGACAAATTTTAGCCCATTATCGGATTCGATAACTCGTGGCCATCCCCAATGACAAAAAATGTTTTTCCATAAGGCTTCTGTTGTAGCCTTAGCCATCATTGTTTTTGTAGGAATTGCTTCTACCCATTTTGAAAAAAACATCAACTATCACTAGAAGATACATGTACCCACCTTTAGCTGGGGGTAATGGACCTGTAAAGTCAATTTGGATGGCATACCAAGGTCCATCCACTGGAGTTACCCTTAGTAACTGTGTTTTTTTCAATTGAGCATTAACCTGCAAACATAGTAAGCATTCAGCATGCACTAAATTGCAGATTTTCTTTAACTGTGGATGCCAGTACTTGTTCTTTACAATGGTTTTTGTGTACCCAAATGTCCCAATATCTGATGATTAAATTTCACTAACTGTCGTGCCTGTTGGTACGGTATATAAGGAAGACTAGAATCATCTTCAAAACATTTTGCATAATATTGCCCTGGACTTACTCCTACAAGAGTACATTTTCCTAACTCTTCCTGCAGTCCAGACTTAGTTTGGATCTGCAGCAAATCATGCTGCAAATTCTGAGATGAAAATGTCTGTATGGCATGTACTGTAGTGGTTTTATCAGGTACACTAGAAAGGTGTTCTGTAGGATACAACTGCATTCCTTTTTTTTGCTGCTGTTTTTTGCTACCTGATCAGCATAGGTATTTAACTGAAAATTTTAATTTGTAGCTTTTTGATGAGCTTTTACCTTTAAGATAATGTAGCAGCCCACAAGAGACAGACTACAAACCAAATTCCAAACAGTCTGTAACACAGAAGCATGCTTGAGTGGTTTGCCCATATTATCAACAAACCCTCTCCTTGCCCATGTAGACATATGCAGCCACAGAGAATTAACTATGTATGTACTGTCTGAACAAAATATTGACAGGAGGAAAATGCTATAACACATAAAGAAGTGCTTTCAGTTCAGCTCGCTGAGCAGGCATGTGTCCCGGTAACTGAATCAGTCAGCTGTCCCATAGAAGGGCTTTCTGGTACTACTGCAAATCCAGTCTGATATTGTCCATTGTCCCAAAATCTAGCACTGTCAACAAAAACAGATTGGCTGTCTTCCTGAAAATCAGGAGATAGAATGGGCTTTTCTGGATTTGAAATGTGCCTAATGCATTAGTGTCATTTTCCTTCATATCCCATGAAATTAGATAAGTAATACTTATCTCCCGCCTTTATTGTAACTTGCTTGACACTAAATAATGCCAACCATTTTGCAAACACTGCTTGACTGACGTCATCAATCAGTTTATTTAGCTGAGTCTCATTTACCAAAGCCTGTATGGCATAATGCGGTGTCTGTACTATAATGTCTTTGGAAAAACCTGTTGGGTATTCAGTTTGTTTTAAACCCCAGTAAATGGCCAAAAGTTGCTGAATGTGCAGGTGATATCCCCTCTCAACATGTGTCATTTTCCTACTGAAAAATGTAATGGGGTGTAAAGTCTTTTCCATTCTAGAATCAAAGCCCTGAGGCCACTCCTGTAAAAGCACAACAGAGAGTGTGTTGGGTCCAGCTGCTGCCTGTAACACAACTAGACGTGTTAGACTTGGAGCTACTAATTTTGTAGCCTTGGCCAATGCTGCCTTTAAATCACAAAAAGCTGTAATTTCCTTTGGTCCCCACTCCAGAAAGGGTAATTCTTTCTGGCTACAAAGCATGTCATACAGAAAAGCTGCCATGCTGGCATAATCCTCTATGAATTCCCAATTATAATTCATGACACCTAGAAATTTGTGCAAATCCAGAATGGTAAATGGTTTATCCAGTTGCAAAATTCCCTGCACCCTCTCCAAACAAGGAGAACACCCAGAAGGACGTAAAATAGTACCTAGAAATTTTACTTCATATGACATGAATTGTACCTTTTCACTTTTAATTTTAAACCCTGCCTCCTGCAGTGTTTGAAGGACCTGTGTCACTTTAACTAAATGCTGTTCTTTTGTTTCAGACTGTATTAGTATGTCATCAGTGTAATGCAGAACAGAATCATCAGGTTCTAGACCTTGTAGTGTTTGTTCAACTATTTGTTGAAATATAACCGGACTGTTTTGAAACCCCTGCGGTAACCGCGTCATGACATACTGCTCATTTTGAAATGTAAAGCAAACCTTTGCCAATCTTTTTCCTGTAGTGGTACTGCAAAGAAACCATTAGCTAAGTCTATGACTGTAAACCACTGACTTTGTAGTTTTATTCTTACTGCTAGCTCTAGGACCCCTGGAATCAGATGAGCCCAGGGAGTCGTGAATTGGTTCACTTTTCGTAAATCAAAAACCAATCGGTAAGTGCCATCTTTCTTTTTAACTGGCCATATGGGTGAATTTGTAGGGCTATTTCCCTTTTGAATTATTCCCACATCAATCCATCATTGTATGCAATTTTGCATGTCTGTCTCTGCTTCCTTTGGGATCGGATACTGTTTTTGAAACAGTGGAATAAAATCTTCATCACTACCTACAGAAACTGCTTCCTGTAGCTTCCCGCAGTTTGTGGGCCCTTGAGACCACAACGTAGGGAACTGTTGTTTTACCTTTAACCATACTTCATTTTCAGTAGGGCTGACAGTACGACCCTTTTCAGAACTGTTTGATACATGTATTGCCTCAATCATACACAACATGGGACCTTGTCCTTGCCATATAGTGCCATTAGGAAGGTCTATGACAATTTCCATTTTGGATAATATATCCATTCCCAAGATTGTGGAAGTGCAAGAATTATGAAAATACCCCTTTTACTGGTTCCCCTTGACGAGAGAATTGGACTTGTACAGGTTTACTACCTATGGCTAGACATCTAGAGCCATTAAAATCTGAAATACATGTATATTTAGAGAAGTCAGGAGGCAAATGCCTACCTGTCACTGAGACAGCCACTCTTGTATCTAGAAGAACATCTTCCCACAGGTTGCCATCTACCCAAATGTTGATAAGTGGTCGTCAATCTTTCCTTTTCTTGAATTTAGTCAAGAAAGAGACTTGGTTAGGGGGCTCACACCCCTATAGTGGATCTACTTCCCACCCTGAATCATTGGTGGTATTGGACTGCAAAGGACATAATTGCAGTGTTTCCTTGACTTCTTCACAGTCAACATAAGAAGATCAATTAAGTTCATGATGCAAAGTTATTCGCTGCTGATAATTAGGATTTACTGGACCCCCAGGTACAAAGTCAGAAGGAACAGTTGTATCCTGTGTGCTAACAACATTACCTTGTACATTGACACTAGGTGACACACCATCCCGTTGCTGTACTGGGAATACTGACTGTTGGGTGTTTGTGGTATATAGGGGTTGTTGCTGTAATCCCCTATTACCCTCTGTCACATATTGTTGTGAAGTGTACTGCTGTGTTTGTACTTCTGGCTGCATTACTTGTTGCTGTTGTGGTACACTTGGCTTATCAAAATTTTTCACAGTAAGAAACTTACCCTTTGCCTCTTATTCCTGGCGCCATCTGCGATATTATTTACAATCATTTTTAGCATGACCTACCTGTTTACAGGAATAACAAATAGGCTGTCTTTTTGGAGGACCCTCTATAGATTGAATAACTTGAGAAGTTAATTGAGTGGCTGGGGGAGTTGATGCTGCCCATTGTTACCCCTGTATAACTTGCCCTTGACATGATTGTCCTGCTATCTGCTGTGGGACTTGCTGTCCCTGATTAATCCATCTCCCATGCCCCCTTCCCCTTACTTCACTAACAATGAGTGCAGAACGAGGAGTGTAAATCTTTTACTTATGAACAGCATTATCTTTACACATAATACATGCTCACAGCAATTTATCTACTAACTCTGTGAGTGTATTTGAAGATTCCTCATAAATAAGTTTGATATCTCCTGGGACACCTTCCAAATGGTCCAAAAAGGAGCGCATAACAGCTTTTTGAAAATTGACATCTTTCATATATTTTTCATCACTGCCATTGACTAACATATATGCCAGCTGGTAATGTTCGGCTTGTTCTTCCAAAGAATCACAGACTGCCATTTGAAATTGATCTAAAAGTGTTGGTGTGAGAGATTGCCCCTATTGTATGCTAACAATACTGCTGTCTTTCGTAGGTGTTTAGTTTGTATTGGATACTGCTTTTGCTGAATATAAGCCATGAAACACTGAGGAATAAAATTCCAGAAACAACGTTCAAGTGTATCATTCCATACAGTGCCTACAGTTTTAAGAACCCAAGCTTCAAATGTAATCATGTTATTAAAAATACACTTCTGTTCATCCCACTTAGGGAGAGTTTCTAACATCCTAGACTGATGATAAACTTCAGCAGAAAAACCTGCTGAGGTTATGATAGGACTGGTAGCAGTTTCTAATGCTTTAGACTGATATTTTTCTAACAGGGCTTGTAATCTTTTAGCTACGTCTGCTGCTCTAGCAGCCTCAGATTCCTGTGTCTCTAAGTGAGCTCATAATGTGTTTACCTCCTCCCTTGCAACAGTTACATCATGCTGTGTGTCAGCCAGTTGCTTGTCATATTTGTCTTGTAAATGGACAATTTTATTCATTAATCCTTCTATCATACCAGTAGCTTTACTACCTTGTTCAATAACAGTTTGTGTAAAGGTCTTAATTTCAGTGTGTGAGACTTTCAAAAACTGAGAAAATTATTTTGTACATTCAGCGGTATCAGCACGCAGTTTACCAGATGCATTCCATTTATCACAGTAAGTCTGAAAATGACCCATGAGGTAAAGATCTTGCTGGTTGCTAAATTTAGCAATCCAATCTTTAAACTCCTGCAAATCAGACTGTAACGTGCAAACTTTGACATATGCATCATCCTCTAACAAATATTTTGCAGCAGGATATATAGAAACTGGAACCATTGTCTGTGCTTCAGGAATTACTTTATCCTGGTTGTGTTCCAGGTTTTGTACAATATGTTTATGACAAGGCATGCAAAAAGCAACATTTAAATCATTGCAAATAGCACATTTTTGTACATTCTGTGGCACTTTTGCTTTACATACATATCAATCAAAGGTAGCAATCTGTTTGCATAATGCTGGATTGTCAGTTTTACTTAGTAAAGACTTGCAGGTGCTAACATGCTGATTGTACCATGTATTTAAATAATTGCACACATCTACATATGATTCAGAAACATCAACAGTAAAAGACTTAGTGCACTTCTTGGCATTTTCATGAATTGCATTCATTGTTAAAAGAAAAACAGAAGAAAATATTTACCACAAATGTTCAGGACAAGGTTGCCAGTCTTGATACGGAGATCAGTTGTGGGAGAATTCTTTGCTGTCTTTCAAAAGATGCTGGTGAGACAAATTTTCAGCAGTGGAAAATTTGAACCTCGTATATCACCAACTGTCTGAAGGAGAATTACTGCACTGCCCTGTACTGCACTGCAGTGTTTGTCCTCCAGTCAATGGACAAAGTTTTAGGAAGAGAAGAATCGATTCTAAGGAGGTTTGCGCTGGAATGTTGTACTGTGAGTGGCACTTCTTCAGGTAACCCCCCCCCGGTTGTTTGTACTGTACTGGTCTCGCCACTGTTAAAGTGGTACTACACTATTCAGGTAGTCTGTACCTTTACTCAATGAAGACACTGAGACAGTTCTGCTGTTATGACTTTTATTTACTACACACAAGGTTTACATCTAGCTTAACAATGAAAGGTATATACATGAAAATGTAATTCAGCTTAGAATAATCAAACTCTCTGATGCAAAAGAAAAAGTCCCAATCTTTATAGTGTCTTTTCTGCCTGCATCAGCAGTTTAGAGAATTTGCCAGAATAATAAGTCTTTCCTTTCAAGCTGGTCTGCTGACAGTTTGTTTTCCATATCTTAAACATTCTGTTCCTGAAGAAGTACTCCTTTCGTCCTTGGCCTGTCTTGTGTATCATATTGACGTGACACAGCTGCATAAAAGAGTTCATCTTGACCTGCTTATAGATAATACATTTCACAAGCTGCATAGATTATAAGAGATAAAATATTTTACTTCTGATTCTTATTAACAATGAATGCCAAGCTATATGTTTTTGCCAAGTTAGTCAACTGCATGCACTGTACACACTGAAATGCAGAACATTTATTTTACATTTTCAGAAAAAATCCACTGAAGTCCATTTTAACCTGTTCTTTACTCTCACAGGGGAAACAAGTGCAAATGTGGGCTTTTAAATCAGAAAGTTGAGAAATATGGAAAAATTGCCCAAACGGCCAATAACTACAATTTCTGGGCCAGAACCACTCCTTATGTGGTAGATAGGTTACCTAGTGCTTACCACTCCCACTGATAAGCTAGAAGGCTTCCCTCCATCACAGAAAGGTTTGGGGGTCTCAGGAGATTACAAACAGTCCTGGATACAGCAAATCTGTATCTGGACTAGACTAGTTACAGGAAGGGGGGAAACAAGTGCAAATGCGGGCTTTTAAATCAGAAAGTTGAGAGATGGAAAAACTGCAACACAGTCATATGGTATTGCTGACAATACTGTACGCAGGACAGATGTGTCAACTTAGGGACTTACAACTAACTGAATATGGGACTAAGCAGTTAGTTGCTTTTATTTTCAAACAGATTCCACACTTACCTTGGGCTTCAGATGAGGGTAGAAGAGGCTGCATATTTACTATACATTTCCCTGTGTACATGGTTTTGCTGTACAGTGTTCTGTGGCACGCAGTCCATACTAAGTCAAAGAGGGTACAAAAACATTTTTCTTGTTAGCAGAGGTCTGGCAGCAGCAACTTTAATTAAAAAGACTATTGCACAACCTCCTAAAGGCAAATACTAACATGTTTTTTTTTTCCAAGTGTAATCATGGCTGTAGTTCAAAGTGTTTTGGATTCCATGGCAAATGGCATAAACTGAGTGAACATGATTGCTTTATAGCTTAATGAATAGCTCCAATATGGCAGATTGGTTAATTAGCATGCAATTCATCTACTTATGCCTTCATTGGCATATTCTGCTGTTTACCTTTATTTGGTGGATACACACTAAGTGTGAAGCCATTTAATAATAGCACACTGTCATGTACAGAGCATGCCATACCCAATAGCTGCACTTAGTATGGCTGTAAATTAATCTGGTCCTAGATCTCCATCATTTTATGTATTCACCTTTTGTCATGAGAACCATATACAACCCTGTTTGTTTTGTCATAATTTTGATAAATAAAGTAATACAAAAAATGTCAAGAAGTGCATATTTTGTACATGATCAGAATGTTCACTGTCTTGTATGTATGTGCCAGTGTGAGCCATGGAATTACTAAACTAAATTGTAGACACTTAGCAGCAACTTAAGAAAGTAGTCTAAAGAATTAACAAAATAGTGTTGCTGCAGAGGTGCACCTGAAAAAAATATATTAAAGAAGAGTTACAGAATGCATATGGGAAAATAGCAATGTTAGGAGTGGTAAGTGTATTAATGCATAGCTCACCATATGCAGCAAGTTTCCTACACTTCCCCAAGTGTCAATTTCATGAGGACTCCACTTGCCAAGGTCATTTCCCCAACGTCACTAATCACTGTCTTCTATAAGAAATCACTGCATGTGCAAATTCTATATTTGTATTGGCAGTGATTTATATGCTTTATGAAATTTCTTCCTCCTTGTGTTTGTGTGACTGTGCAGTTGGTATTTATTAGTTTCAGAATGGACAGGGCTCACCCCACATTTGGGGTGGAGGTGTGAATTGGGCCTGTCCTCTGAAAAATCACTCACATTCAGTTTTATTCAGCAAGTCGAATCCCAACCAGTTTAAGTTGGTGAGTTAAGTCCTTGTTGAGGTAAATACTGATGATTTCATAGCAGAAGCCATTTGCAACACATGCAGTATTCCAAATATTGCTCCCAACAAGTTAATACACCCTAACAAGCTGGAATAGGAATCTAGTACTTTGCTGACTGGGACACCAAGATAAAGGTATAAAATAAAGAGTTCTATAAATTACATAATAGCATCACTGACATAAAAATAAGTCTATCTGAAGCTGTAAGATTGCTTAAATGACGTGGATGGAAACCACATTAGAAGAATTTTAGTAACTTGACTAACAATACAACAAGCAGTATCAAAATGGCATCCAACATATAGCTAATAAAGGGATGAAGCCTAGAAAGCTTTACTAACTAAACAGACCAATGGTTATACAACCAATTTTAGTCAGGCTTGTCAAAAATAACCTTTATTTGTGATCGACTGTGTGATAGTTGCAACTTTTCCGTGAAAAACTCAGTTTATACTCAGTTTAGCTAGAAAAAGCATCCGGAAATGAATGTTCTTTTTAGTATGTTGTTGTATCTTTCGGCTTTTTCCCGGTTAGGGGTCGCCACAGCGGAACTCCGATCCACTAATGATTGGCAGTAGATTGTTACGTACCGAGTTGCCAGCTCTGATGCACAACCTTCAACGAAGGTACTCCCATTCATGCATGTCTCCACACAGAAGACGCTTTAGCTGAGAAAGTGCTGTCTTTGCAACTTGAGATTCCCCAGTTTTGATAATCATGTCGTGAAATGTTGAAACCTGTAGAATATTTGAAGAAATAACATTGCTGTAGATCCCAGGAAGAAAGCTGAAACCTGACAAAAAAAATAACAGCAAAGCAATATATAGTCCCAAGTGTTTTCAATCCAAGAAATCACTGAAATATTAGAGAAAAATAAAATAAGGAGAAGAATCAGAGCTTCAAAAAGTCTACTGTTACAATTTGGCCACCCTGCTGGAATCCCATGATGATATGCTCTACTTCTCAGGACATAACATTATTTTGAGGTGGGTTAATGAATAACTTATTCTAATTGCAAAGGGGCATTTAATCCCTATTCTTGGGAGGTCACACAAAATGTGCTTTATGTATTTATTTATCTGTTACTACTGATACTTATTTTTTATCATTAGCCCTCCTGATCTGGTATTAGCTTCCTCAGTTTTGCCTTCAGGACACAGGTTTTCAAGAAGAAATGCTTTTTTTCTGATTTATAGCTTGTTAATGTGAAAGAGAGTTGCTCAGTTGAGTGTTTTCATGCATGGTCTTGGCCATAAGGGCAGCTGTGCATATTTGTGATTTCTTTAACTTTCAAAATCAAAACCAAAAAGCCAAAAAAACAAAAAACAAAGACAAGTAACACTTGGAAAACTCTCAAAGGCACAAAAATAGGCACTCCACAAAAAATAAATTAAGCACTTTTGTTCTTTTATTAAGAACTTCTTCAGAATGAATAAAAGAATAGACAGACCCACTTAAATACAAAATTCCTAACGACATCACCACTAATTACATTCAATCAAAATTCTCCATTACACTACACTGACATTTAAAGAACCAAATCCTTTCCAGCTGGTTAACGTGACACTACCATTCTATAAATGTGTACAAAAAAAAACATATAAACACAATTACATGTACATAGCTAAATACTTATAAAAATACATAAAGTCACATCTTAAAAATACATTTTACACTTCTATTACACTTGTTAAAATGTTTTATATTTCAAATAACTTTTTATAGATATTTTGTCATCAATACCTGGGGCAATATCTGCTCTTAAAAAAATTGCCATTTCAGCTCAAGAAAATCTAAATAAGCATTGAATGACCCTACAAACTTCTTCCTATCCACTTGTTTTCAACAACAAAGAACAATAATTTCCTAAAATCTTTACACTGTGGCACATACCTAGCTAATGCATTTGTGCTATCTTTCTTTTAAATAGCCAACATGTGCTCTCTCACTCTATCAACTAATTTCGGAGTAGTCTTGCCTATATAAAAATGGTCACAATTTGAGCAGACAGCCAGGACCCTCACTTTGACAATTAAATCTACCATTTGCAGTTAACATGTAATCCAAATCTTTGAAATGATAGCTGCAGGCTACCATCTTAAACTACAATATAAGCATTTTTAACAATGAAACATTACAATATTTTTAACATTCCGTCTATTACAAAAAAACTTTGGAAGAACTCTCAAGAATCTGTTTCAAATATCTTGCTTTTTGTAAATGAATCTTGACGTACAACCCAAGACACCAACTAAATATCGATTCCCTATAATAATTTTCGGATTACTATTGATGATTTCCTTTATCTGTGACCTATCTACACTCATAGAGTAGAGGGAAAAAGCAACTCAGTTCTTGCATTTTAATATCCTTTTCAGTTTGATCTACTGTTCTAGGGGAAAAGCCTGCTTTAATAATAAGCAGAAATCTAGTGTGCCTTTGTGAAATAACATTATTAGAGACCTTCTTCGGTTTCTCTAAAGGATACCCCCACTGTTGAAAAAGCACCTCAGGCTAATTAACCTCCTGAAAAAAGCTCCATCTTCACTAATCAACCTGCTAACTCTAATAACTTGCCCCTTAAATATGTTCAGCTTCATAAATTCGATGTGAAAACTATCAAAATGCAAATAATTGTTTATAAAAGTTTGTTTTCTAAAAATATCACTAATAAACTTCTCTCCGGAAATATCCATACAAACTTCTACATCCACAAAATGCACTTTAACCTCTCTATTACTTTCAGTTAAATTCTACCAAGGAACGTTGTTATTGACCTGGGAAAGGAATTAATAAAACATATCACTGTTGCCTGCCCATATAAAAACAAATCATCTATATATATTTTATAAAGTCGAATAAACTTAAAGTAGGGCAATTTACTTAAATATTCCTGTTCCCACCAACACATAATTAGGTTAGCAAACACTGGAGCTACATGAGTGCCCATTGCCACCTCTCCTATCTGTTGAAAAATACCATCTTCAAACATAAAAAAATTGTTACTCAACACTAACTCCAACAACTGACAAATAATAGAGATATCCTGTCTTGTCCACCAAATTTATTTAAATACAATCTTACAAACTCTAAGTCTTCTTCCTGTTCTATTGATGTATAAAGAGAATAAACATCTATAGTACATAAAAAAGTCTCATCACCCAAAATCTATAATTCCTGAATTCAAAAAGATCCAGGAGTATTTTAAATAAATGTAATTGCCTGAACAACTGGCTTCAGAATATTATCAAGATACATAGACATTTATTGAAAGGGGCCAAAACAATGGGCCTAAATGGAGAGCAAGCAACATCTTTATGCATTTTAGGTATTCCAAATAATATACCTAACTGTGGCTGTTCTACCATAAGGAACTCAAATAAATCAACTGTTATATAACCCTGATATAACATGTCTAATAAGGCCAGATTAATTTCTTGATAATTTCTTCTAACAAAATCCTTAGAAACTTTTTTATCATTAGACCCATCAGACAACAAAGCAAGCATAGCCTCCCTATATTCTGAAACTTCCATGATTACTATCCCTTGTCCCTTATCAGCTTTCATATACCTTAGATTAGAATAACCCCTTAACTATTTCAATGCACTAATCTGTGCTTTAGTAAGATTGTGAAACTTCATCTCTTTGTTACTTCTTCCACCTCTATTAGATTAGATTTTTGTAACAGCTCATGAAGTTCTGTTTCATAGATTGATGAGAAGATATTCAAAGTGTTAACCATCAGAGGGTTAACAGTACTAGATTGTTTTAAATCTATCCTCTCTGTACTGGAGATATTGTGATAAATATATTTCAGATTCAACTTTCTGACAAATAATTTAAACTCTAAAATGGTGTTAGTAATAGTTGCTCTGAAAGCTGGTAAAAAAATGAAACCCTTTCTTAAGACAGCAAATTCAACTTGTGAAAAAACTTTATTACTTAAATGAAATATATGCCATTCAGATGTTAACGGCCTTTGTTTTTGCCCTTCTTCTTTGTTGTTACTGCTAAGCCTTCATGATTTGGAGGTGGATTGCCTAAATCTGTAACTTTTGAGGGAAAAGGAGAAACAACATCACTAGAACTACTACATTCACTTAAAACAGTTTCTCTAACTGTAGGAATATTAGAGGGACCCAGTACCCCTAAATTACTTGCTTCAGAAAATGAGTCTAATATGTTAAGCTAATTAACAGTTCTTTAGTTATTACTGTTACTTTTATAGTCATTCACAGTATTTTTCACAATTGCATTTTTCTTGTTAATTAAAAATGCCTGTCCTTGTTGGTAAGCTAAGTTATCAATAAACAACTTTTTCTTTTTCTTATGTACAATAACTTTAATATGTCTTTCAATTTTATTACTTAAGTTCTGATACAAATGCTGAAATATCTGGAAAGAAGGGTACATATTAATGACAGAATCAATCACCTTAATGTCTTCTCTTAATACCTTAATATTTTCTTCATTCCAACAAATCAGCAATTGCAATACATCCAAACCAGTTTTATTGTACAAGTCTCTGATTTTCAAAAAGATGCTGTCCTTATAAGTTATACCATTTGGAAAAACATATATTCTTAAACCCAAAGGAAAAATCTTTAACGCACATCTATTCAAATAATGATTTTCAAGTATTAAAGATTTGTACTTAAGAATCTTTTTTTCCAGTTCAAAAAAGGTACTTTTAAAGTCTGGTATGTCTGCCTCTTTATGTGACACACAACTAGAAAGGCGCATTGGTACGCTGACTTCAGAAAACGGATTTTTGTTTAATGCTTCTAAATGCTCAATAATCAGCTGGTTAACTGCAAAAACCTTATCGGCAAAAATAGCCCCATCATCCAAAGATGAACCGTCAGATCTTTTACCAGTTTCCTGGAGGCCTCTGAAACTCCCTTGGACTTGCAAAAGCACAGTCTGCGCCTTGTTGATGACATCTTTCAAATTACATGTCAGCAAGGCTAGATCTTCTGGCATTGGGTGAATAGTCAGGTCTAAACAACTGTAATCCTCTGCTGCCATAACCACTCCACAAGGAAAACCGTGAAGGTAAAGAAACCACAAAACTACCAAAATTATGAAAAGTGCCTAAATAGGTGCCAGCACACTAAAATTAACGTTGTAGTACCTTAGGCTGTGGCTAAAATGGATCAATTTTTTGATTGGCCTACCATACCAGTCAGGAAACTTTAATAAATATATAGTTAAATAGATACATAGATACCAGCTAGAGAGACAGATAAACAATACATGCACTCTCTCGAGGCACTCCTAAAAATGGAGAACATCGATATCTGTGCAGTAACTGAGACCTGGTTCAAGGCTCCAGAGAGCACCCCTGCAATACCAGGCTACAACTCTTACCACACTTTTTGGCCACCAAACCAAGACGGAAACACTAAAGGTGGAGGAGTGTCCATATTCACCAAGGATATTCACACCTCCAGGCTAGTTTCCCAACACAATGCATCTGAAATTCTCCAGGTGCAACTAAAACTAGGTAAGACTGAAATCCAAATTGTAGCTTGCTACAGATCCTCCACCATGCCCCAAGATTCTCAGTACATCTTTCTAAACATACTGGAAAATATTAAGATACAACCAAGCACCCTAATTCTGGGCAATTTCAACTACCCTGCCATTAACTAGGAAAACTACTTGGGTACCAACACCTTTTCCCAACGGTTCTTGGAATTCATAAATTCCAATGCCCTGGATCAACTAATCCATTGTCCCACCAGGCACTCCAATATCCTAGACCTGGTCATTACCAACATGGGAGATAGATGCTCCACACCAGTGGTCACCCCCTCATTGGTCAGGTCTGACCATAATTAAATCACCCTTGACATCCACATCCCACTCCCACCCCCCAGTAAAGAAACCTCCATACAAAACTTTTCCAAAGCCAACTTCATGCTACTCAAGTCAGAAGTGACAAACTCCATGACACCCATGCAGACGGAATCTGAAAGTTCGACTTCTGAAACCTGCACTAAGGCACTGTACGAGCACATCCACACATGCATGAATCGTGCCATCCCAAATAAAACCAAGATGCTGTCCTCCAAAAAAAGGAAGCCAATCTGGTGGTCCCCTGTCATAAACAAACTATACAACAGAAGGAAGAAACTGTTGCAGAAACGAGGAAAATCCCAGGATGCAAAAAACTCCATTACCAGCCTCAGTAAGAAGCTGAGATCCCTCATAAAATCCTCCAAAGCTAGTTCCGAAAATAAAATTACCAAAGATTCCAAAGACAACCACAAGGCATTCTATAGTTATGTCAAGAATCTAAATGGCAATACTCAGATCTGCTCTGAGCTACAACAAAATGGCATTAAATATACTGATCCCAAGGATATTGCCAATATCCTGGCAGATCAATTTAATGCCAAATTCACCCCCCTTTCACCCCCTAAAGGGCCCATCTTAATACCAAAAGATTGCCAAATTCCGGTAATCATGGCCACACAGATAGAAATTGCACTCTCCAAAGCTAAGACTACAGCATCCATGGGACCAGATGACATCCTGGGCTGTGTACTACATGAGCTACAAAAAAAACTGGCATCTCACCTAAGTGTCATGTTTAATCATAGCCTCACCTCAGGCTGTGTGCCCACTGAGTGGTGCACAACTACAGTTATCCCACTCCACAAGGGGGGATCCACCTTGGATCCTGGGAACTACCATCCCATCAGTCTGACGAGCCTGATCTGCAAGGGCTTGGAACGCATTATCATGGAACTTATAAACAAAGACATTGGCAACCTTCAAACACTGGACCCCATCCAGTTTGGGTTCATGAATGGCCGATCTTGTCTCCTGAATCTGATTGACTTATTCGAACCAGTCTCCAGAGGTGTAGACGAGGGTAAGGCAGCCCACACAACTTATCTGGACCTCACCAAGGCCTTTGACACCATCCCCCACTCTGGAATCATAGATAAACTTACTAAGCTGGGCATAAATCCCTATGTCACTCAATGGGTTACCAACTGGCTTACTGACAGAACCCAGACTGCAACAGTAGTTGACTCCAAATCCAGCTCAAGACAAGTGACAAGTGGAGTACCTCAGGGTTCAGTCCTGGGACCACTCTTGTTTGACATCTACTTCTCTGAAGTACAGGCCAACACTAAGGGACTCTGACTAACAAAGGTCACAGATGACTGCAAACTGGGAGCCATTATTGAATCCCCAAATGATGTGGCTATTCTACAAAAGGGCCTTACACAAACAGATGCTTGGTTCCAGAGCCATGGGCTCAGGCTTAATGCCAAGAAATGTATAGTTATCCCCTTTGGGAAAAATCATGTACCCATGAATTAACACATAGGTGGCAGTACACTAAACACCGAAAGTGTGATGAGAGACTTAGGGATACAGGTGGACAGTGGTCTCACCTTCAATAACCACATCACCACAACAGTCAGAAAATCCTTCTATGTGGCACACCTCATCACTAAGGGTTTTTCATCCAGGAAAAAGGAGGTCATTTGTCCCACTGTACTCATCCCTCATTAGCCCCATTATAGAGTATAACACCCCGTTTGGTATGTACCTCACAAGACATCTGCAACAGCTGGAAAGGCCACATAAATACCTTACTAAAAGAATCACAGCCTAAAGCAGATGCCATATGCTGACCATCTAAAAAAACTCCAGCTATACTCTGTGGCATATCGTCTACTCAGAGGCGATCTCTGCTTAACATACAAGGCCATGTCAAACTCTGAGCTGTTGGACATGCTCCACTTAAAGAAATCCCAATCCCTCAGAGCCACATGCTCCAGGGATCTAAACCTGGTCATCACAATGAACAAAACATGCTGGAGGGATAGGTTCCTGACCCAGAGACTCCCCATACTCTGGAATAGACTGCCCATACATGTCAAGCAGAGCGCCTCCTTGGCCCTCTTCAAAAGGAAGCTTGATGATTGGATGGGAGATAGGAAATTCACCCCGGGGATCATGTCAGTCGCCCTGCTAGACAAGGGTCCAGGGAAGTAAATATTGTGGGAAGAAATATCCAGGGAATTGTTATGGCTAGGCTTGTATAGGCCCTAGGACCGATAGCCTAGTACCAACCTATGAACCTATGAACATACATCAATGGCTAAATAAATAAATATACAAATAATTTAGTATAGTCAAAACCACCATGCCTTTGGGAACTGGAAAACTTATGGATAGCCCCTGCAGGCAGACAAACAACATGCAAAACTCCACATAGACAGTTAACAGAGATATGTATTAAACTGTGATGCCTTGAGTTCGAGATCATACCAAGGAGCAACTGTGTGGCCCCATATCAGATATTGCCTTATACACTGCACAGTGTTTACAGTCTAAAGGATACATAAAAATATAATACAATATAGTATAATACAATATAGTATAATATAATATAATATAATATAATATAATATAATATAATATAATATAATATAATATAATATAATATAATGACAGCTCCTGGAGCCTCATTAAATAGTTTACATTTTTCAATTACATCAGTTTCTGGTAATGAATCATATTATCTTTTTAGCTTGAAGGCTACAGAATGTGGTTTTACATTTAATAATGCATCAGATCAGGGAGAATAAAGGAGCAAATGTTCATGTTTTCAAATTAGAAGGGCTAATGAGTATGCTTTTTTAACTTTAGTAGATATACTCTGGCCAAATTTTGGACTGTTGTCTGCTACTCTCCCTAGGGCATTAGCTATTTTAGTTTTTATTTGTGATATGGCCATTTATTTCATAGGATCATAGGAAGTTACTAGGCTAATGACCCTAGGGCCCTTACAAATCTAGCCAAGTTTTACCCTTATTTCCATGATTAGCACCTATCATCCCTGTCCAAGAGGGACATAGGTGAAATGCCTGGGGTGAATTTATGGTTACCCATCCAATCATCCAGATTGCATTTGAAAAGGGCCAATGAGGTGCTCTGCTTGACATGAAGCGAAAGTCTGTTCCAAAGGTATAGTAACCTCTGGGAGACAAATCTGCCCCTCCAGTAGGTTCTATTAATGACACGTACCATGTTAAGGCCATCAGAGCGAGTAACCCGTGTACCATTTGACTTAGGGTTATGCAGGCTTTCCAATAAAGCAGGATCAAAGATTGCCTTATATGCAAGGCAGGGATCACCTCTGTGTAGTCTGTATGAAATGGAATAAAGTGAAAGTGATTTCAGACAATCCTCATAGGACAGATGCTGAAGACCTTGAATTTTCTTTGTGAGGAGCCTTTGTGGTCTCTCCAATTGCTGCAGGTACTTGGAAAGGTACATACCAAAAAAGACATTATACTAAATTATTGGCCTGATGAGGGAAGAGTACAGGGAGGTTATAACTTCCTTTTTTCTGGATGCAATGCCCTTACTTATGGTATGAGCAATATAGAATGCCCTTCTTGCCACTGTGAAGACACGCTGATCAAAGGTAAGGTTGCTGTCAACCTGTGTGCCCAGGTCTCTCACCACTGAGTGCATACTTAGGGTATTGTTATTGATGTGGTAGTTAGCAAAAACATCACTCTTACCGAAAGGGATAATAATACATTTTTTTTTTGCTTTGAGTTTAAGGCCATGACCTTGGCACCAGTCATTTGTTTGTGTAAGACCCTCTTGTAGGATGTTAGCATCATTTGGAGATTCTATGACTGATCCCAGTTTGCAGTTATCAGCAAACTTTGTGAGCCACATATCTTTAGTTTTAGCTTGCATTTCTGAGAAACAGAATCCAAACATTAGCGGTCCCAGGACTGATCCCTGTGGAACACCACTGGTTACAAGTCTGCTGTTTGAGGTGTAGTCCCCTATTTTCACTATATGGGTTCTATCAGTGAGCTGCTTAGTGACTTATGTCCCTTTTGCCAAGTCTCATGATGCCACATTTAATAACTTTAATGGTGAGGTCATTGCTGCTGCTGCAGGTATGTATTTATTGCAGATCATCATGGAGAACTTCAGCATTTATTAATGAAGTTATTAATGAGGAATAATATTTACCCAGCTTGCAATTTGTAACATATTGGTTACCTAGAGCCTATTTCTCACTTTTATGTCTGGAAAAAGGATCCAAAATTAAATGGTTCAAGACAAAGTCCTGCAGGACACTAGTAGTAACCCCCACTCAGATGGGCATCTGGAGTTGTTGATCCTGTGTGTTGAAACAATATGTATTATTAGCAGTATCTTTTGGTTCTGTAAAAAGACTAATTTATTGAGTCATGTACCTGCTATATTTCCATTCATGTAGATAGAGTAATGAACTGAGGGGTCATGGGATGGTGGCTGGATATGCTATTCCTCCACCATTTGTATGTGCTCCAGACACTTTTTTCAGTGTTGAGACATTGTTGGAAAATGTGTGTTCTCACTGGTCCCTAATTGGTGGTATTCTGGTGTCAGAACCTAATGGCTAACATATCCCAGTCCACATATCAGTCCATGTCTGCCATGAGTCCAGTGTTTCCTGCCCAAAATATTATTATGCTGGCCATTACATGATCCATAAACAGATAAGTCTCTTCTTTTCATAATGTTGGATCTCATGATCTTTGGGATGTTGATCCTCATGTGGCATTGTCTGCTATGTATAATCTCTCTGGCAAGTATGATACCTGCTTAACTTGTTCACTCAAACCATGTATATGGTACAGCCAAGAGACATAACCAGCTATTCTGGAAAAGGATAAAAAAGGCCCTCTACTCTGAGTTGAGGTGTAAAACCCTCTTCTTTCCTTTCAACCTGTAGCAACTATTTGTGACATTTGTAGAAAGCAGCTGCTACAGTCCGAACAGAGTGCTAAAGTCCTTCAATCCTGATCTCCTGCGATGGGACTTACTAAAAAAGCAGCCTTTTTCTTTTAAAACTGTAGCACTCTACTTGCAACATTTGCTACAATCACCTCCTACAGTTTATGTCACAAGAAAGATTTCCTTACCACTGGCATTCATTTCTGAATGCTGTCATTGTACCGAAGACTGATTAGCATCTGCCAATCACATCTCCTAACACTTTGTGCTCAGGATGGCTGCCCACTTTTTCCCTTTACTATATTACTAGTGCAACCCACTGGAGAAGGGGCATGTCATTCACAAAGCTAGCCTGACTTGGACTGTTGCCTAATGAGGGCGTGCAGAACTGTGTATGGAAACTGCACCACATACATTCTGTGCATTACTTGGAATCCATTTGTAGTACGCCACATCCATTTTTGTCTTTCCTGCATGCTGTCTTGGGTTTTATGGCACTGACTTCCTTGATATGTGCTGATACAATGATGCCAATAAAACTTGTGTACATGGCAATGTTTCTATTTGCTTCAAACTCTGTACATATTTTGCAGTCTCCTACTATGTACAGACTGTGGACACAGTGAAACAAGATTTAATTGTGTGTGATTCACATGATATTGTGTAGCATTAGCCTCATAACATGTGCATGTGTACTAAAGCTTAGTTACATCTCATTATAGTTAATAGTACAGTTTTCAGCTGTATTAACAAATTCTATTTCACCTCCCCACCTTATCAACTCATAGTCCTTAACTCTTGAATCTAATACTCTCATATATTAAACACTAGCAATCTTATCTTCTTTCTTCTAACTCAGAGATTATGTTCTTGAGAAGAATAAGTATAAATGTTCCATGAACAACGCATAATCTACCATTTTACCACTGTTTACTTTACTATAGTAAAACATTTCCTCTTGGGTCACCTGGTCAAGAAACGAGGACAGAAGAGCAGATGCCAAAGTAGCTCCAATTGCAGAAAAGATCAAAGAGAACAGATTACTGTGGTTCGGGCACATATGCAGAAAAGCAGAAGACAATCTGGTGAAGAAGATTTGGGACAAACAGGAAGAAGGTAAGAGGAAATGAGGGCATCCAGCAATGAGGTGGCTGGATTGTGTGAGAGAAGATCTACGGCAGTCAGACATAAGTGTTGAAAAATGCATTGAATTGAGAGACATGGTGACAGTTAACATGACACCCAGACCCCATGTAGAAAAATGGGAAAAAGGGGATTGATGATGAAGGTGATGATGATGACCTGGTCAAGGCTCAGCTTAAAGATATCAATATTGTGTAACCCTTACATAATGTTTGTAGTCTGATTTCCAGTCATATCCTTATGTTTTTAGTGGTATGTACTGTTTATCATGTGACTGACTGACACACACACACACACGCACACACATATATATATATATGGGGTCTGGGTGTCATGTTAACTGTCACCATGTCTCTCAATTCAATGCATTTTTCAACACTTATGTCTGACTGCCGTAGATCTTCTCTCACACAATCCAGCCACCTCATTGCTGGATGCCCTCATTTCCTCTTACCTTCTTCCTGTTTGTCCCAAATCTTCTTCACCAGATTGTCTTCTGCTTTTCTGCATATGTGCCCGAACCACAGTAATCTGTTCTCTTTGATCTTTTCTGCAATTGGAGCTACTTTGGCATCTGCTCTTCTGTCCTCGTTTCTTGACCAGGTGACCCAAGAGGAAATGTTTTACTATAGTAAAGTAAACAGTGGTAAAATGGTAGATCATGCGTTGTTCATGGAACATTTATACTTATTCTTCTCAAGAACATAATCTCTGAGTTAGAAGAAAGAAGATAAGATTGCTAGTGTTTAATATATGAGAGTATTAGATTCAAGAGTTAAGGACTATGAGTTGATAAGGTGGGGAGGTGAAATAGAATTTGTTAATACAGCTGAAAACTGTACTATTAACTATAATGAGATGTAACTAAGCTTTAGTACACATGCACATGTTATGAGGCTAATGCTACACAATATCATGTGAATCACACACAATTAAATCTTGTTTCACTGTGTCCATATATATATATATATATTTTTTTTTTCCTTATATGTATGCTTTTATCTGCCCTCAGACCATCAGACCACTCAGGCCTGCTTCTGTAAACAGATTGTGACTGAAAAAGGCCCAGATAACTCTTGGATAGTTCTGTCCATCACTCAATCAATTAAGCAATCAATAAAATGTCTATAAATGTACTTCATCTTACTTTTTCACTTGCTCCTAGTACCATCCCACAGAGATAAGCAAGCAACTATCCTGTTTTACTAATGACATTATTTGCTTTTTATTTATCTGCCAGAAAGCACTTTATATCAGTGTTTCAACTAATCTCTTAGCAACAGACACACACCCACCGAAGGCTTCAAAACATGTATTGCCAATGTATTGCAACAGTAGCTGCTAGTTACTCTAATAATAACAGTGCATTATCTTAAGGACAAATTTACACATTGCATGTAAAGTACAACTTTTACTAACTCTGCAGCAAGCTTGTTTAATAATAAAATCCAAACCTTTTTACCTCTTCTTTCACTTCCAGGGTATTATGATGGGGTGAGTATTACCTTCTGGTATATATCAATGATTGCTTACTGTTTCCTGTTCATTTGAAGAAGTTCTGACCTAAACAGGTCAAACAAGATCCTGGTCAGATATAAAATTATAAAGTATTGTTTAAAAACATAACTTGGCTCAATCTGTCTAATAGTAGGTAAAAATGGTACTTACATTACTGGCTTAGAATGTAAAGATGACTCAGAACATCAGGCATCTCTTATTCAGCTTGTCACAGATGTGCATGTAGAAAGACTATGATGTTACTGCTACTGTATGATCTGTAATCGTCTCTTGGAGAGAAAGCACAAATTGTATTGGAGTCATTACATTTACCATGCCTACAGCTCTGCAAGATAAAAATAAATCCTTGAGTATGAGACTGCTTCAATGGTCCTTCGTTTTTCATGCCCTTTAAAATAAGCTTTACAAGCTCCTCTGTCTGGGAGAAGAGATCATCACAGAATATTAGAGGCCTTAGATTCATGTCTCAAACATGAGATAATATTTTTCTTTCATGTTTACAAGGTTCAACACCTAAAATTCAAAGATACCTCTCATGGACACACACACACACACACACACACACACACACACACACACACACACACACACACACACACACACACATGCACACACACACATACACACACACACACATATCTATGTATGTATACATGCATAAGTGTCATAGTTAAGTAGCACATATGGCTATATATATATAACAAAAAAAAAGCAAAAGTGTTGTAGCCTGTATGGATTAAGGCATACTTAGCTTACAGAATGCAGATTTCAACATCTTCTGTATTTTAAGACAATGAATCATAAATATTGCCAAAGCAATGAAAACAGCCCTGGACATGTTTATAATAGTGTGTTGCTGCCATTAGTCAATTACATTGCTCCCAGTATTACAGTACTCCCAGTGGGATACATTTCACTAAATGACTTCCTGTGGCAAAGATCAGCAGTGTCAGGCAGATGAAACACAACAGCAGCCATCTCAAGGGAAACACTTCCCATTACCTACAAGGTCCAGTTCTTCATAGCAGAGCCTTTGGAAGGGTGTCAGGCAGAGACTGAAGGCACTAATGCTGCAAACTTAAAGTGAGATTGGAAAACAGTGAGTCCTGGCTTGTGTATTTAAGATCAAGATAATAATATCACGGAGAATTCCCTTTACTCTGAGGTATAGAGATCTTGGAATTATAATACATAAACAGCAAGGGGTAGGATCACAGTCACCACATCACTGGGCGTCGAAGAGGTCAACTCCCTATGAAACACAAGTGTTAAACTGAGCTCATGGTTTATTGGCTTCACTTCAGAATATTGATCATCCATAACTCAAATTTCTATCACAGAGATGCATTGGAAGGCTTATCTGCAGATCTGTTGGTGGAGATTATCACTCCACTTTCCAGCATCAGTGTTACTAATCACAGTTGACAATAAAACAGATGCTAAAGGGACAAAATATCATGGCAGCAACGTTGCAGATTTTTCCAAGATGTAGAGGAGTGAAGACAGATATCCACCCCATGTGTAGGTACACAGTTCTGTCCATCACCCACTAGTGAATGCTTAATGGACAGAACTGTGCACCATTGAGTATTCACTAGTGGGCACATTGACCTGACAGATGCTCTAGTTTGTATCATGGCAAAATGCAGATGTACTTAAGAGGGGAGTCCAACACTGAACTGTGCGTACTACATGCTAACCGAAGGCAGAAAGGGTGATGAATGCACTGCATGAGTTTATTACATGTCTGTATGGTTGCTGTGGTACTGTAGCTGAGTACTGCTAGCTCTAGTTTTCCATAAATATTCCCACATCTGCCTAGAACATTTATTTCATAGTACTGTTATTTTCAGCATGGGCCCAGCTAGCCTAAGTATAAGGCTTTAGAAATATAGTTCACACATATCTGAATTTAGTTCAAACCACATATAAAATTCACTGAAGTGTTATGCAATATGTAATATGTAATATGTTATGCAATATGTAATATGTAATTTTATGCAAGCTTAAGTACCAAAACAATCTTTTTGATACCAGTTGCATGGTTCCATTGCAATGGAGTGCTAACAGGACTTGCATAAAAGGGCAGGAGCTACACAAAAGCTGACTAAAATGATTAATATACTTGATGTTAGCGCTATAAGTTTAAACAGCAGCAAATGGATATATGCACTAAAATTGCAATATGTTAACATGTAGAAATTCTCCCTTCCTGAAGGTTTAGTAATGTCAGTGCTGAAGTAAGAAAGTAACGGGATCCTGCATGGGGAGATAGGGAGGCTCCCACATACAAAAAGTTTGTGCTAGGCACAAACATGTAAGTAAGAACTCTGCTTTGAATTAATTTCCTGAATTCATGATGAATTCACATGCATAGTTACACCACAAAATCCAGTTTACACAGAAGTTAAATGTCTTTCTGTGCTCAATTCACTTTTAACAGAACTCCAGTCAATCAAGTCTGTTCCACTAAACAGGTTAAAAAAGACATAGTTTTTAAATTGTTGCAAGATAATGTGACCTAAAAGTAGGTTGTGTTAATAAAGGGGAGAAGGGTGCAAAGACCTCTGGATAAGGAATGTGGAAGGCTTGCATCACCCCACCCACTTCGGCAAATGTGCTTTTGAACCTTAATGTAATGAGCTTAATTCATTAGGATACCCTGAAAAGTCAAGTGGAGATATCTAGTATATCTGTTAATGTGTAATGTACTCCTTATAATGCTGCTTTGTGCTTTCAAGTAGCACCAAAAGTCAGATGTGTATTTATCTGCATGAGTAGGGTGAGTGAGTGAGCTTACTATTTTACTCAGCGTTTTATGGCCTTTAAAATATTTACTGGGGGATTTGAATGGCAGAACTCATATATATATGATTGTGAAGTCACTAAAATGGCTATCTCCACTTATTCAAAATGATTCATAGCCAATTAAATAATTGCTTATTTGCTTATAAAAAAACATTCATTCACTCACTCATTTATTCACTCCTTCTTTGGTAACTACTTTATCCTTGAAAAGAAGCGACATTAAACTAAAACATATGTAATAGAAATCCTGGAGTTCTAGCAGTTTAAAACTGTGCAGTGTAAAGCTTTTTTGGATGTTGACTATTACTTGAGGCCGCAGTGTGATCAATCTCTCCTCATATATTGTTCAGTGTAAGTGATACAGATTTAAAGCCTGTGCCATCACATATAAATCGTTAGCAACAGTGCATATTGTGAGACTGTAGCCTGTCTCCACCACAACCTTATTCAGAGGCAAAGGGGGGTGTCAGATCCTATCTTTGCAAGCAGTGAAAATAAAGGCATGAGCCAGGGAAACAGTACATGATAGGAGGCCAGTCAATCATAGCATGCATGTAAACACACTCTCTCACACACACACACACACACACACACACACACACACACACACACACACACACACACACACATACACACTCACATGAACTCAAACACATAAACTTTGTGTGAAGCAAGTGACCAGCTGCAAGATGTGAATGAAAGACTGTTTTGTCAATGTTAAGTTGAGTTGATTTCAGTTGGGTGACCAAGGTAAGTGGTGGGGCAAGGAGTTTGTGTGAAAGTGTGTCTGTTTTAGGATTAGAATAAGTGTCAGGTATGAGGATAGATTTAGTGTGTGTCTGAGTGTGAGCGATTTTGGGTTAGGGTAAGGTTTAGGTAAGGGGATAGATTTAGTGTGCATGTGAGTGTTAAGAGTTACATATGGTGTGCATGTGTGTGTGTGTGTGTGTGTGTGTGTGTGTGTGTGTGTGTGTGTGTGTGTGTGTGTGTGTGTGTGTGTGTGTGTGTGTGTGTGTGTGTATGTGTGTGTGTGCATGTAAGTGCATGGTGAGTATCCAAGACCTCTTGTGTAGTGGTGTTATGTGTTATGTAAAGGCCTTTTGGCAAGGTAAACTGCAAGTAAAAGTTAGGATTACTGGCAGGATTAGGGTTAGAGTTAGCACATATTATTGAAGTGGAGCAGGAGGGCAAGCCCACTCCCCACTCCAGCTTAGTAATGTATGCTACCCCTAACCCTAATCTTGCCCCTAGCCCTAATGTGTAGCTTATCTTTCAAAAATCTTTTTCCGTAACACTATCGTATTTAGAAAATTTGAGCTGAATGTGTGGTAGGGGTATGGATAGAAAATCGGTAAAGGAAATTTCTTTCCTTTTTTTATATTGTATGTGTCACTCTGGTGTGTTGTCACTATAATGAATGGTCAATGTGCTTTTGAAAGAGTTTTGTGTTATTCATTAAATATTTCAACTGTTTACTATATAATCATGTATACAGTTTAGAGAAAAAACAAGTCATCAAATGTGTACCACTGGGAGAAAATCAGGGTCCTCAAAGAAGGCCCATTTGGACATAGGAAACACATGCAGACTCCATAAATAAGGCATCCCAACTGAAGTCCAATCTGAAAAAACAAGACCTATGGGGCAGCAATGTGTTTGCACCATTGTGATAGCCTATGAGAAATTTAACAGAAAATAATACTTAAGAAACAGTTCAGCCCTTACTTTCCAGATCAGACATCACTTCCTGTTTAACCTTTTTTATACTGAGCCATGCTTGTATTAATCAAGTTTATTTATTACTACATGTAGATTTGTGTGAAAAGATAACATTTTTCATCATCAATTTGATTATCCCTGTTTCTTCCTCATTAAAATGGTAAAACTGCAACTTTAATCTGAGAATAGAGTCCTCCTCTACAGCACTTGGTGCAGCCTCAAAAGATGGGTTTGAATTTAGGAGATGATGGAGCAGCAGAGCTAGATGGACTCTGAAGGAACTTTAAGGACAAAGCACATTCCATATTAATACTGAGTATCACTGACAAGAAAACACAACTAAAAGTAAACTAGAGCAAAACAATAGCCCAAGTAGTTGTTTATTTGTAGGGGGGCTTAAGACTAATGCAACTCTAAGGTCATACTCGGAAAACTACAGTTGATTTGATGGATGTCATTATATTTCAAAATGTAAATGTAAGATTACATGGGCATATTATCAATATTTTTGTATGCTGGGACATGTTTAATCACAGATGCTGTGCTTTATTTTTGGAGAAGAAAAAGTGGCAAGTTTATATATATATATATATATATATATATATATATATATATATATATATATATATATATATATATATATATATATATATATATATATATATATGGGTCTACTGTATATATTCAAAAACTCACTTCTTCAAATATAAACAGTAGACTTGCGGTTACGCGGAAGTGTACTTCAGAAAAAGTGCACTTCCACGAACATCGGTTCAACAAACTGATAAAGAACACAGTAACATTGTTTTTGCAAGGGGGCAAGCCCCCCGGATATACCAACTCGGAGATTGCACTAAAGTGGGGAAGCACATACATTTCCTATTCCCGCGGTAGTGTGCTTTGGCACCTGTGTTCCTTAATGGTTCATTGAACTGTTCTTCACCGAAGTGCACTTTCGCGTAACCAAGAATCCACTGTTCATTTTCGAACAAGTAGATTTTCGGTCTTTTTCAGTAGACCCATATATATATATATATATATATATATATATATATATATATATATATATACATAGATCTCCATATGTGGATCTATATCATCTATATCAAACTAACAAGTTGCTAAAGTGTCGAGCTGCAAAACAGCAAGATAGAAATGTTTATATTCACGAACATCCAGATCGTCGTACGTTTTCACAGCAAAAGGAGTCAGTTGGCCAATGTGGTGAACTTTGCCCTTTTCTCCACTGTAGTGAGATCTCAGAGTTGGTATATTTAGTTGGGGGTGGGAGTGTGCAGAGGGTGAAGCCCCCACTTGGGTGGGTTTTATTTGCTTTGGTTTGTTTTTGTAAGTTTGTTGGCCAATTGTTTACTTACCCAAGGAAAATGTGCACTGATCTGGACGTTCATGAATATAAACTTTCATTGTTTCCATCTCGCCATTTTGTTATTTTGACACATACACACACACACACACATATGTGTGTATATATATATATATATATATATATATATATATATATATATATATATATATATATATATATTTTTTTTTTTTGCTTTATTTTTGGTTTTTGTTTATTTTTTTTTTGTTGTTGTTTTTTTTTTCTTTTGTTAGAATTGTGTGACCACTGAGTTACTACATTTAAAGAATGGACTAGAGGAAAACGGCAACACAAACTAAACAAATCAAACCGGCAAGTGAGCAGTCAAAAGTACGTCCTGGAAGTCACCCACAAAAATGCAGAATACTTTCAGACAAAACTTGAACGCAGCTTTATTAATGAAAAAAAGAGCGTTTTCGCTGTCAGTAAAGCTGGCAGCTTCCTCAGAAAGAAAACAAGTAAAACATTTGGCGCCAAAGCCTTTAGTTAAAATCCAAGTAAGGTGTGTCATAGTGACATCACTACTTCCTTACACATGATTTAAAAACACACTAACAAATTGACAATATAACAAAGACTTTTTAAATTAAATTACAGATACAGTGATCAATGACCCCATCGAATACCATAAGTTAAAAAAGCCAATAAAGGAAATAACAACAAATAATTTGTCACAAAATATAAATAGGAAATACATGCCTATAAATATAAAAGGACAGTCAAATAAATCATCTGCAAAACATTAAACTACCCTCATAAATAGATGGAAATAGAACTGTTTTTAAAAAAACTATTTTTAAAAGAGACAAACGACTGATGACTTCTCAGTAAATAAAAGGAACCAACTAGTAACTTCTCAGTAGAAAAGAATAAATGAAAAGGAACAGCCATATGTTATTACTGGACATAAAAAGTAAAACAATTAGCCCTATTTTATGTAACTTCTCATTTTTAATACTACTGAGATGTTACAATTATCGTTAAGACCAGGACAATGAAAAGCATTAAGCTTAATCTGCCATTCCAGTTCGCGGAGTTCCAGTAACAGTGACAAAGGGCCCCCTCTGATGCTAATAGGAATATGATCAATTCCCATAAAGTAAAATTTATGTTCAGGAAAATTTTCAATATGTCTGGCTAAAGCATTTTCCTGTTTAATAGTCCTGATGGCATAGACGTGTTCGTAAATACGCTGCCGTAATTTACGATCCGTCTTGCCTATATAGAATGCAGGACAGACGTTGCAAAATGCTCCGTAAATGACTGATGTTGTGTTGCAGTTGATTGTGTGGTGAATGTGATATTTACTGTCATTCACTACAAACGAACAGCCTGTTTTAATAAATTGACACCTATTACAGGAACCACAGGGGATAGAGCCTTTACATTTGATAAAATTGAACTCATGTCTCAATTGCAAGAGTTCTTTGAGGTTCCTTCCTTTTCTAAACACCACCCTAGGAAAGGGACCTAATTTTTCAAAGAGGTGAATGTCATTCCTGATGAGATCCCAGTTCTTACTCAAGATGTTGCATATTCTCCCTGCATCACTGCTAAAAGCTGTTATGAAGCTGGTGACCAATTTGCATTTGGTCAGATTATCCGACCTGACCCCACTTACTGATTGAGAATGATCATCATTCAGCTGTGTGTGTACAGCTGGATTTTCATTCATCACCAAATCAACTTGAAATTTTAGAAGGGGTTTAAAAAGGCCTTCTGCTTTTTTTATTTCAATTTCAATGATAATTTCGTCAATTAATGAGTTCGGATAACCCCTATTCAAGAATTGATTTTTAAGGAACTGACATTCTTCCCTGAATGCTAAATCTGAATTACACATACGTACCGCTCTAACCAACTGACCCTTAACAATGGCCCTTTTCTGTTTGAAAGGGTGCTGGCTAGAGTAGTGTAATAGAGAATTACAATATGTAGATTTCCTAAACACTTTAGATAGGTACATCTTATCAGTGTCATCTTTGCTGAGGTTGACGTCCAAGTAGTCAATTGCTCTGACAGAAAAAGTAGATGTAAACCTCAAAAAGGGGGTGGTGTGATTCATGAAATCCACTAAAGAGTCCGCTTCCTCTTCGTTACCTTTGAACAAGATGAAAATGTCATCCAGGTAACGCGTGTAGAAGTGAATCTGACCACTAAAAGTGGGGTTTGATAGGATAAATTTAGTTTCCCAAAAGGCCATGAAGATGTTAGCCACACTGGCTCCACATGGGGAGCCCATGGCTATGCCTTGTTTTTGTAAAAAGATTTTTTCATTAAAGATAAAAAAATTAGAATCAAGAACTATGTCTAACAATTCTGTTACAATGCTGATTTCATTATTTGTGGCACCCAAATCTTTCAATTTTAACCCAACCCACTCGGTAGCTTCCTGATGGGGTATCGATGTGTATAAGTCAACCACATCTATTGTGAGAAAGTTAAGATCGTGGTTGTATTCAATGCTATCAATGCTACTAAGGAAAGACCAAGAGTCTTTACAGATGGAAGGTATTTTCTTTAAATACTTTAAAATAATGTGATTGATCAGTTTAGAGCTATTGTAAGTCATTGAAAACCTTCCATCTATCAGTGCCCTCATGGGTGGGTTCTCAAGGTTTTTATGTATCTTTGGGATGCCGAACATCATGGGTACTTTTGGGAAAGAAATATCTAAAAAGTTGTAAAGTTCCATATCAATTCTACCTTCCAAGAACATGTCCCTAAGGTAACCCCTGATTCTCCTGTTGTTACCATTCATTTCACTGATAGACGAGGGACAATAAGCTGATGTATTCAAAACAGAAAACATTTTATCAATGTACATACTGTTATTGAAAATCACAAGCCCTCCCCCTTTGTCCGGTCTTGCAATTGAGACATGAGTTCAATTTTATCAAATGTAAAGGCTCTATCCCCTGTGGTTCCTGTAATAGGTGTCAATTTATTAAAACAGGCTGTTCGTTTGTAGTGAATGACAGTAAATATCACATTCACCACACAATCAACTGCAACACAACATCAGTCATTTACGGAGCATTTTGCAACGTCTGTCCTGCATTCTATATAGGCAAGACGGATCGTAAATTATGGCAGCGTATTTACGAACACGTCTATGCCATCAGGACTATTAAACAGGAAAATGCTTTAGCCAGACATATTGAAAATTTTCCTGAACATAAATTTTACTTTATGGGAATTGATCATATTCCTATTAGCATCAGAGGGGGCCCTTTGTCACTGTTACTGGAACTCCGCGAACTGGAATGGCAGATTAAGCTTAATGCTTTTCATTGTCCTGGTCTTAACGATAATTGTAACATCTCAGTAGTATTAAAAATGAGAAGTTACATAAAATAGGGCTAATTGTTTTACTTTTTATGTCCAGTAATAACATATGGCTGTTCCTTTTCATTTATTCTTTTCTACTGAGAAGTTACTAGTTGGTTCCTTTTATTTACTGAGAAGTCATCAGTCGTTTGTCTCTTTTAAAAATAGTTTTTTTAAAAACAGTTCTATTTCCATCTATTTATGAGGGTAGTTTAATGTTTTGCAGATGATTTATTTGACTGTCCTTTTATATTTATAGGCATGTATTTCCTATTTATATTTTGTGACAAATTATTTGTTGTTATTTCCTTTATTGGCTTTTTTAACTTATGGTATTCGATGGGGTCATTGATCACTGTATCTGTAATTTAATTTAAAAAGTCTTTGTTATATTGTCAATTTGTTAGTGTGTTTTTAAATCATGTGTAAGGAAGTAGTGATGTCACTATGACACACCTTACTTGGATTTTAACTAAAGGCTTTGGCGCCAAATGTTTTACTTGTTTTCTTTCTGAGGAAGCTGCCAGCTTTACTGACAGCGAAAACGCTCTTTTTTTCATTAATAAAGCTGCGTTCAAGTTTTGTCTGAAAGTATTCTGCATTTTTGTGGGTGACTTCCAGGACGTACTTTTGACTGCTCACTTGCCGGTTACTTTTAAAGAATGGAGGTATGACAAAGGGATCGCTCTGTTTACAACATGTGCAGCTGGGCTACAGCCCCCCCCCCTGCAAAATTATTATATTACATTGTTTGCTGATGTTTTGTCAAACAATTATTTTGGATTGCACTTTTCTGAGCTTTAGATGTTGCAGTGTCAATACTTCATGTCTTGATTAAGGGAAATGCCGTTATTCATAGTATATCCCTCTTATAACTTTGTAGACAAAGAGAATACTTGTTTTTCCAACACAGTTAAGTGTTTCCTTTACACAGTAGGATGCCAGTGTTATTGTATTAAGTTAGCAGTGGTGTGAGGTGAGACATCTGCTCATCATAGAGTGTGTGTGTTGAGGGGTGCAGATCCCTGAAAAACAACAAATTAGATGTGTTATTATTTTTATTCTGCATTAACATAGGATTAGTTTACTGACATTCCTTTTTTGTTGTCATGTTTCAAACATATAAGCTGGTATTCATAGAGAATTAACGTAGTGTGTAGCACAAGATAATGTGGATAATGGCCTTGTGTAGAAAGTGGCTGACTACAAAATAATCACAAAGGAAGTATTGCAAAACATAAGCTTTGAAAGTTATAAGCAGAGAAACTCATTTAATCAAAAATAATATAAAGTGAGCAAATGCACCACCAAAGATGACAATGAACATGTGTATGTAAATGAAAAGTCTGTACCATTGTGAATAAAAGTGAAAATGTGCTTGTTAAGTAAAAAAATCTATGTCACAGTGAAAACAATGCAACAAAATTCATATACACATAAATAGTGGCTTAAACATATGTGCATTTATGAAAGGAAGATGTCAAAATAAAGAACATAAGCTGGTATTTATGTTTCACTCACATATTATACAGCATAGCATTGTGCAGGAGGTGGCCATGCATGGATATGTTGCAACTCATATCACCAACTAGCACTGAACAGCAAAGAAGTATGCAAATGATCATAGAATGACATGCAAATGAAGACGTGTTGTGTAATGAGTGGCATAATGAGATGCAAATGTGCACCTCTGAAAGCATGTCATGATTCAGAGGCATAGTTCACAGTAAGCATGCAGCATCAAAAAAGAGCAAAAATCATGCTGGAACTTGAGGAGTTGCAAGAAGCAGAGATGATAGTAACAGCCACAGCCTTTGTGCATCAGCAGCATTTATTGCCCATAAATGCTACTGCCTGCCACCCTGTAGTACACATTGGTAGCATATTTCTAATCACCAACTAAATGACTGGTTGACATGTACTGCCCACAGACAGGATAGAAAGGAATGCATGAACTTCCTGTACTGGTGTACAGCACTTACTCTTCTACACAAATATTCTAGACACTAACAGAGGCACACTGGACATGTCACAGGCATCAACCTGCAGAATACTCAGGACATTTCTAACATTTTAAACACAAATGGGGGCACACTGGACATGTCACATGTATCAGCCTGCAGAATGCTCCCCACATTTCTCAATATGCTACTTCACATGTGGATGGACAGATCTGTTTTCTCAACACACAAGGGGAGTGAGTCACAACCATGGATGACTTTTGTAACACTACATAACTAGCTGATGTATTGGATGTTACAGATTACAAACATGGCAATAAAGGTTTTTCCTGGTATTCTTGGACTGTGTATTTTGTATAGAAGGGCTACTATTCGATCAAGTATCAGGAGGTGTTCAATGCACAGGGGTGGAAAACCTAAGTGTCTACATAGCACTTTGGCAATGCCTATGATTTCCACATCTTTTATCTATATCACTCATTCCTGTGTAGTAACATTTCAAATGAGACACTTTGTTGGCAAGTGCAAACACTATGGTAATCTCGCATTGCAGCCAGAGATAGTGCATACATGTCTCTCTAGTCCATATAACCTTACTTTGTTTCATATGATACACAATACTTGTTGAAGCCTTGGTTGATGATGCCTTTAAGGAACTCACTTCATGGCTGAACTGCTATATAACACTGTGCACATATAAACCAAAAACATTGTAGAGCACATATTCAGACTGGTGAATGTTCATTTTATTTCTGCTTGCATATGTCTGGGAAAGCACTGAACTGTATCCCCTCCCACACCCTGCAGATGTTTGCGGCATACTTAATGCTTTGTAACATGATTACTAGGAAGCATGCAGCCAGCCATCTGTCCCAGGAATGACCAGACCCACTGCAGCAAACCCTGTCATAGTCACCATACCAACATCTTTAAGTGAATACACTGGAGCTGAGACTCAGTGAGCAGTAGCTTCATCACATACCCCCAGTAGTGACAGGAAGAGTACATGGTTGCATAGGGGGAAACAGTGACTATATGGAGGTTTGTGAGTACACAGTGACAATACAGTATTACAAAGCACAAACATGATGTATGTAGTGTTAGTTAAAGACTAGGCCAAGCAATCTATGGTCTGATTGAGTCACACTTTGCATTAAACATCCCCAGGTGCACCATGTGTCACCAAAAGCCTTTGCTTCTTATGTACAAGGTACAAGCTACAACTCTGACCGCCTGTCAATGCCTATATGGAGATTTCATGTTCTCCCTGTGTCACTGTGGGGTTCCTCCCACATCCCAAAAACATGCTGAGTGTTTCCACCTCAAGCTTACCTAAGAATGGAGTTGTGGAAGGCAGCACAGACTGTAGATGATGCTTACTGGAGAAAGAGTTGTTTAGTCCAACTACTGTGGGCATCAACAGTGGTGCACAGTATCCTCAGTACAGGAGGACAAGGTGCAACATGTCAGGGCTAGTCACTCAGTGGTGTAAAATATGGCTCTAGGTGATACAGTTGTGTTGAATAATGTCATCAAATGGGCATGGGTATTTGCTGTTGATATGTGGGTTGAGGACCTGGCCTACTCTGACCTACGTCAAGGACCCATGCTAACAGTGGGAGGGGTGTATGTACCTCTGTTGGCCAGTGTGTTGCCACCATAAAGCCCAGCAGCCCTGGACTAATAAGCTACTGGCTGAGTGTTGTCCAGTGGCTCAGCTTGGATTACCTGGAATAGCTCTGTTAAGTGAAAGCCGGATGCAAAACCAATCATGCCAAACATGGACTAAGAACTGTTTTACTCAATATAGCTTCACTGACAAGGCACAGCTTGGATGTGGATGACATGATAGTAAGGAGGAGGCTTGATATCCTATGTATACAAGGGACAAGATGGAAGGGCAGTGCAGCAAAGCCACTTGGCTTTGGATCCAAAGACTACTACTCAGCAGGAGGAGAGACTAGAAATGGTATGATAACTGTGGTGAGGGAAAAGCTTCAGAAAACAGTGACGAATGTCATCAGAATTACTGACAGACTCATGGCAATCAGAATGCATTGTACGTATTCATAATCTTAGCCTATGCCTCACAACAGGGTTGTGATAGTGAGGAAAAAAATGCATTCAGTCAGCAATTGCAGAACCTACTAGATAAAGCAGGGTAACTTGAATTGGTGTTGATAATGGATGACCTGAATGCATATATCAGGACCAACAGAACAGAAATGAGGAGTATCTGTGTCCATGTGGGTGGGGCAACAGAAATAAAGAAACAGAGACCATGCTAAACTTCTGTCTTGCAAATGGTTTGATGGTGGCCAACACATGGTTCATCAAGCATGACAGTCAGAAGATCACATACAAGAGTAGCCAACATGCAACTCCTACCAAGGGAAGGGCACTGGGGTAGAATCAGTGATTCCAAAATCATCACCAGTGAAACAGTGAGCCCACAGCATAAACCACTGGTTGCTGAAAACTATGGTGAAAGCAGTGGTCAGGGAATGCACTAAAGTCAACAGAGACTAGGCTGAAGACCTAGAATTTAACATAGAGATTAGCAGAAGAGTTCAAGGAATTACTCAGGGTTGTAACACCTAAAGAAGAAGAGGAAATAGATGGAGATGAAGACGAATGGCAGTGCCGCAAAACAGCATGTGTGACAACTATAGAACTGATATGTGACTGAGTCAGGTATGGAAATAAGATATATATGGAAAGCTATTGGTGGAATGCAGAAGTCCAGGAAGTCATAAAAGAGAAGAAGAAGTGCAGGGAAAAGAGACAGAGAAAAGATGGACCAGGCTAGGAAAAAAAATGCTGTTTGGTTAGCAAAGAGGCTAAGAAAGGAAATGCAAAAAAAACAGCCTTTGGTGTCCTGTGGACAGCAAGGAGGCACTTTGCCAGCTTCTGGAAAGTGATTCAGTAGATGGTACAAAGAAACTCTATCATGTTGCAAGGCAAAAACACAAAGATATTGAATATATTCACACATCTGTCATACGGGACACCAGGAAAAACCTGTGTTCCAGTCCACAGGACATCAAAGGCAGTTGGAAGGAATACTTCCAATAGTTTCTGAATGAAGAAAACAGATATAAGTGGTACTACCTCAGACACAGCCTACAATCAAAGAGGAGAAGGAGCCCACACTAGAAGTTAAGAACAACACTAAGGAAAATGAAGACAGGGAGGGCAGCAGACTCAGATAAGGTCACAGCAAATCAAATATAATAAACATGTTGTGTGAGATAGGGGAAAACTGACTCCTGAGGGTACTTATAACAGTGTGGAGAGAAAGGTATATCCCAATTGACTGAAGAATAAGCATACTAGTGCCAGTGTTCAAGATCAAAGGGGACATTTGTAACTGTGGGCAGTACAGAGGTATCAAACTCCTGTCACACTGCATAAAAGTTCTGGACAGGGTGACTGATAAATGAATATGCAGAGTAGTAGAAGGTAAGATGGGTGATGAGATGGATTTGGATCAGGATTAAGCACAATTAATCTAATGTTTGCAGTGAGACAGATAGTTGAGAAGAAGCTAGACATGAGGAAAGAATCCAACTGATCATTCCTAGGTTTGGAAAAAACATATAACAAGGTCCAAAGAAAGCTGATTTGAGCAGTTCTGTGGTAGCTCAAAGTCCCAGAAATGTTGATAGAATACTTGCAGGCTATGTACAAAGACCCAGTGACTCAAGTATGAACAGTAATCAATATCACAGTGGAGTTCCCAGTGGGAGTGGGTGTGCTTCTGGGTTTAGCTCTCAGCCAACTACATTAGCAAAAAGGTCACAGGGAACAGATCAACAAAGTTGTATGCAGACAATGTGGCATTATAGGCAGACACTGAGCATGAACTTCAGCAAAGGACAGAGGAATGGAATGCAAAACTAAAGTTATATGGTATGAAATTGTGCACAGATAATACAGTTGTAATGGCAGCAAATGGGGAAAATCAGAAGAAGCTTAGAAATAAAATAGAAGAGAAAATACTGGAACACATTAACAGCTTCAAATATAGTTGAGGAGAAGGTTATGTACAAATGAGGAGGACAAAGCTAGAATCCGATGACTGCAGCTAACTGGTACAGAGTATCAGTGGTGTGTATGACAGAAGAATGTCAATGAAGCTGAAAAGTAAGCTGTTCAAAACAGTGGTGCGACCAGTACTACTGTATGGTACAGACATCTCGGCAATAAAGTCAGGGCAGTTGAGGAAGCTAGAGGTGATGGAGATGAACTGCCTGAGACAAGCAGTAGGATGCACACTGTGAGACAGCTGAAGAAATGAGGACATCAAAGCAGAAGCCAAAGTAGATCCAATTGCAAGGAAATTCAAAGAGAACAAATAACTGTGATTTGGGCACATGCAGAAAACCAGAAGATCTGTTGAAGAAAAATTTGGGTCCAGACAGGAAGAAGGTAGCAGGAAATGAGGGTGGCCAGCAAAGAGGTGGATGGATTGTGTGAGAGAAGACCTGCAATGGTTAGGCATAAGTGTCAGTTAAAGTAGGAGTGTGGCCTTGAATTGAGAAAGGGAGATGACAAAGTTGATAAAACACCTAACCCCATATAGAAAATGGGAAAATGGGGGTTGATGAATATGTTGATGATCTCCAGGTGCATCACACAGGAGACAGGGTGATGTGAGTTACAGTCATCATACTCATTTGCACAAGTTCCAGGGGACACATTGACATGTGGCTATCAACACAACCTGGTTGGGGAGGCACATAAATGGAGGGAGAGACAATGGTTATAGACAGTATCATCCTGTGACTGGCAAGGGGAGCTATGTGACTATGATATAGGGACACAGTGATGTGGCAGGACTAGAGGGCTCTTTTGATAAGACTATTATACAACTGGAAGAATGTGACCTTTACAAAGTCTGCTAGTGAGACATCCTGCCCCTGGAGGCTGGCTGTAATCATCACTTATGACTTGGGTAGGTGGAGTGAGATATTCCTAAACTAGTAATTGTACCCTGTGATGGCCTCCCAACATAACAACTCCATTTGTGTATACTAATCCTGGCCCAACCAGTACTATAACAACTGAACTTCATAACCCCAGTCCCTCCAGCCCATCTTCCCCTACTAAACATACTAACTCACTCTATATTGCACATCTCAATATACGTAGCATTAATAACAAAGTTGCACACCTCCATGCTCTTTTAGATGTGCACTCTTTTGACATCCTATGCCTTACAGAGACATGGCTAAAACCCTATACCCAAGATACTGAAATCATCCCACCTGGGTACAATATTATAAGATTAGACCACAAAAATGGGAAGGGTGGGGGAGTAGCAATCCTTTTCAAAAATGGCCTACAAGTTACCTCTTTAGACTATACACCACCTCTAGAGAATAATGCAGAAATCCTTATTTCCAAATTTCAGCTTAATTCTAGTAAATCCATATACATCCTCTGTATCTACTTACCACCTGGTAATAATACCAGTATACTTGAGGATATCCTCAACTCCCTGTCATCATCCTTCCCACAAGAAACTATAATCCTTGGTGATTTCAATATTGACTGGAAATATATCAGTACTGAACATCCTACTTCCCATATTAACCTCCATGGCTTTTCACAAATCATTACCTCCCCAACTAGAATAAACAAACCTAACAAAAAAGAAAGCACATTGGATTGGATTCTCATAAATAAACACCACCAGACTTATAAAGTAGAAATCTTCCCAGATGATATAAGTGACCACTCATTAACCTTCATAATCAGTCAAAAGATCAATATTCCCTTCACAGCCACATATAGGTCAATACGGTCCAACAAAGACTTTAACCCTGTACTATTTTATAATGAACTTAGGGCATGTGATTGGTCTACCTTAAAAAGTATCCCTCTTGAAGAGGCAGTAAAATACTTTAACACTAAATTCTTAGCCATCCGAGACCAGCATGCACCAAAACGCTCCATAAGAGTTAGGTCAAAACCTGCCCCTTGGCTGTCTAAAGACACCAGACAGAAAATCTTACTCAGAAACAAAGCTTGGACCAAGTGGAGAACTACCAAAAATACTTTAGATCAACTAACATTTAGACAGATGAGAAATGAGACAAAAAAAGTTATACTCTCAGATAAAAAATAATATTGTCAAATGCAGCAGTCACACCATAATAATCCACAAAAGTTTTGGGCAAGCATTAATAGACTCCTACACCCAGGTGAAACTAGTACACCAACCCCACTAGGTAGTAACCATGAAAACCCTAAGCAAACTGCTAATGCCTTCAATACATTCTTCACAGAAGTTGTACAATCTCTAACAAACCAACTATCACCTGAAAGCTCAAGCCTACCTACCTCCATTACTAGCTCTCTCCCTACATTTCAACTGCAACCCATCCCAACCCACTTCATCTACAAGCTCACACTAAAACTAAAACCTTGTACTCCATCAGCTGGCCAGCTACCTGCAGAATACCTGCAGAAAGCAGCTACAGCTGTAGCCTATCCAATATCCATCCTCATAAACAGAACTATAAATGAGGGAACAATTCCAGCAATCTGGAAAATCTCTTACATTATCCCCGTACACAAAGGTGGGAACTCTAACGAACTTTCTAATTATCGTCCTATAGCACTACTATCCCCCTTAGCAAAAATAATGGAAAAATGCATTCATAAACAACTACTCAACCATCTAATTCAAAACAACATACTAGCTGAGTGCCAACGTGGCTTTAGGTCATTCCATAGTACCTCTACTGCCCTCCTATCCTTCTCTAACTCCATTAATAATAACAGAAATAACAACATCCTCTCCTCAGCACTCTTTATTGATCTTTACAAAGCTTTTGACATGGTAAACCACCAACTACTTAAAATTATTCTCAAATCTCTTTCTCTTGATGTACAGGCTGTAAAATGGTTCAGTTCCTACCTTATTAATAGGCAGCAAGCTGTGCTCTGGGAGAACAACCTATCTTTCCACTTACCAGTCACCTTAGGTGTCCCTCAGGGCTCCATTTTAGGCCCTCTCCTATTCTCAGTTTTCATCAATGATCTTCACTTAGCAATTCCTCATGCTACTTGTATAGAGTATGCAGACGACTCTACAATTATATGCTCAGCCATCTCTTCATCTGAACTGCAATCCATAACTCAAAAAGTGTTTACCTTAGTAAAAACATGGTTTCTTCAATGTTGCTTCCTTTTGAATCCAAAAAAAAACAAAGCTCCTTCTCTTTACTCCTACCCATAAGTCCACCCCAATAGATTTCTCAGTCACATCTAACAATGGTACACTCATATCACCTGATTTAACAACCAAACTCCTAGGAGTTACAATTGACAACAAACTCAACTTTGATACTCATATTACCAACACAGTAAAAACAGTCAACAAAAAATGGGCTCCCTCTATAGGATCAAACCCTTCCTTACTCCATTAGCTAGATCTACTATTGCCCACTCCCATCTAATCTCAACACTTCTCTACGCCTTTTCTATTTATACTAATCTTTCTAAAAATAATCTTCAAAAACTGGCTAAATCATACAATAATATTGCCAGATTTGTCACTGGAAAACCGTTCAGAACCCTCCACTGTTAGAATCTAAAACAACTAGGTTGGCTGGAACCTAAGAATCAGCTTAATTTTAACCAACTTACAATTGCCCATAAGACCCTTTACCATCCTCATCATACTCCAATACTATCCAGCCTGATCACCCCCTATAAAAACCTTAACACCTTACGCTCTTCAAATAAACTACTAGTTTGCACAAGTAAATCCAATAACATGGCAGGTGACTTTCTCTTCTCAAACACAGTTGGGAAAAACTGGAACCTTCTACCTAGTGAACTTACATCACTATCCTCCCTAACACTTTTCAAACAAAAACTTAAAATTCACCTTAAAACACACTGGCTATGCCCTTGTTGTAACCCCGACTAACCTTTGACTAATTTTTATTAACACTTTTACTTCTACTGCCTTTCCTTGACTAAGTTTCTTCTCCCTTATTACCAGGTAAATCAGGAACTGCAAATTAAGTAACCATCTATAAGATTACTTCTTCAGAATTTATTTATCTTATGTGATCTCCTAATTGTATTGTCATATTAAAGGAATGGTAACAATGTATACAAATATGTACTTTGCCTATGTTATTGTAACCTTTATTAGAGTTTCAACTATTTTGATTTTTTCTTTGGAGCTTTTCTTCCCGGGCCTCTACTGAAAATGGACATGTATTCCAGTTAGACTAGCCCGGTCAACAAATGTAAAATAAATAAATAAATAAATAAATAAAATCATAACTATGAACAGCCCTCATGGATGCAGTAGAGATGGCAGCACTTGCTATTCTCTACAGGGATGTGGAAATGGCAGCAATGTGTGCCACTATAGTTCTCATGATACCTAGCATAGTATCACCTCTGGACTACATTGTCTTGCCAAGGCACTGGCAGTGCTGAGTGACATCCTCACAGAAACCATACATCCACATCAATCAAATCCAGGTCAGCATGTGTAGATGTGTAGAAGCAGACTGGGCCTGGATGATAGCCCTGTACATCTGTTGATTGAGATGCAAATCCAAGGCTGGCTGTGACATGTGACAGCAGCAGGAACACCTGCTTGACTGCAGTATGGCAGAGGCACACACACAAGATGAAGTTAACTCCTCTGATGTTGCAGCTGCAGGGGGAACAATGCTTGTATTCTCAGTCATGGGGGAGTCCCCATGGAGTTGATGAACACTGATGTTGTACTGTTTTTTGCTCAGTTGTGGATGAAACTATACCTCGAGTAATGGGGGGCACCAAGGAGGGAGATAGAGTGTATCTGAGTGTCATGTGACTGTGACTCAGTTTGTTACTTGTCATGACTGGCAGACCTTACATAGATGCTGATATCAGCCTTTTGTCCTGACTCAATCTGTTCAAGTACAGTTGGAGCAGTGCTCCCACCTGTGAATATGCAAAACAAGACAGAACATTAGGAATCTAAAGATTCATGCTATGTGTAATCACCTGTGCTATATATGCAAATAGTTGTCAATGAAATGCATTGCCATTCCTATATGCTTGCATACTTGATGCATCTATGGGAAACAAATGTAGTCATATTTGTGCCCTAGATACACCTTTTAAATGCAGAGCTGCTTTATACACATTCACTATGGTTATTATCATAGTGCATCTTCTCTCTAAGAGATAGGAGGGTTAGCTTCTCTCACAACCTATGCCCACTCATCCAAGTGTGATACCTGTGCCTTCATCATTTCCATGCAGGAATACAAGGAACTTTTCCATGTCAATTAGGCTTGCAGTGGGAGGTGGTTCCCTTGACTGGATAACAGTCTCACTGCTGCCATGCTGCTTGCCTTTTTGCAGGCTCACCTGATCATGTTTATGACATATCTTCATCATTGCTGCATTGTGCAATTCCATCCACCAACAGCAATGATGTAATTGACCAATATCTCCTAGGCATGTCCTGTAGGGGCGGGTGAGCACCTTCTTTTTCCAGAAGGTGACACCCATGGGTCATAAGTGCCTATAGCAAGACATCATTCTCAGCCTGGCTGAAGTTTTCCAACCTCTGGCATTCAACACCTCTTGAGGACATGATGGCATCTATGAAAATAAGGCAAATAGATGTAGTTTGTTGGCTGCTATGGGCAGTAAGCTACTAATTACAGACAGTGTGTTGCCATTGGTATATACAACAATACAGCTTTGGGGAAGGATAGGAACAAAGTAGGTGAAACAGGTATGCCACACTATGTGCTGGGGTACTACAGTGATACTCCAGACCAGAGGTAGGTACAGACATGTGCATGTGTACATCTGAGGTGGCTGCCACACAGAGATCTGCATGGATATATAGTTGAAGGGTGAGCATGAGTAGAAGACACATGGGGGGGGGGGGGTCACAGGTACCAATGAGTTACTGAGTTATGATGAGTTGCACATGGCATGACTCACTACAGATGTCCCCAAAAAGAACAATTGTATAGGGCATACAAGATAGTATAGATGGCAGCAATCCTGATATAGTGGGCTGCCTTCCAACAGATACTTTATACATCTAAAGCTACATATACTACAAATGAGCTATATATGCAAGAACAAGTTGCAAGTAAATATAGTAACGTTTAGTATATGTACCTATACTCTGTTCCAAGGCAAGAGTTCACATGTACAGCAAACCTAAGAAATACACCTTACTCCAGTATTGCAGAAAACTGTATACCTCCAGAGGGCTGTATCTTCTTTAAAATCTGCTTCTCCACTGCCAGAAACTTGCTTCACTATTGTACTGATGCTGCTACTACTATTTTGGTTCATGGTTTGGCACATGGGATAGACTATGCTGCTGTATCTAGTAGCTCAGCACTGCTGGCTTGAACTTATAGGTAATTTTCATTGGATGTCTTTTGTTTTTTCTTGATGTATACTTCACTCAACTGAGCTTCATTGGTGCCTTTCCCTCAGGACTACAGAGAGATAAGCCTGTGTACACTGACTGAAAAGCTTCAAAGTGTTAATGAACTTTACAAAAACTCAAGAATGTTCATTGCTTGCATTTTATTACTGCACTTAAAATCATTCTGCTGATTTCAAACTGCTTGTTTATCTGACCTACACTTAATTTTACTGTCAAAATTGTTTGGTAGCAGCCTTTTCTCACCTAGTGTGGCAGACATCTTGGAGGAAGCACTAGTTGATCTGGTGGGAGCAGACTAATTACTGCTGTATCAAGTAGCTCGGCACTATTGGATTGAATTTATAGCTGTTTTTCATTGGTTAACTTTTGTTCTTGCTTAATATATACTGTTCTATGATGTGCTGAGAGCATTGCTGCCTTAGGTGTAGCTGATTAGTGGGCAGCATGCAGAAGCCCAGTTTTACTTCATAGTCAGAACTACTTTCACATTTGTCTGCATTTAGCAAGCACCAGGCATAATTGTGCTCTGGGCCAAAGCCAACTGCATTGAGCTGCATGTGACCACTACTGGCTGTGTAAAATGATCCAGTTGCAAGGAAACTATCTAGCTTACCAGCTTGTAAACATTGCTATCTATGTATCTCCACCAGTTAAGTATTACTCCCTTCCCAAATGGTCTGAAAACCACCTATGCATTTCCCCAACAGTCTGTATAACCACCTATGTAGTCTCTTCCTCCTAACAGTGTCCTTTTTGCACATCAGCACTGGACACCGCAAGGTGTCAGCAGATTCATCCCCCTCCATTGCCAGCCTTCTAGGACCTGATACCCTAAGGCAGTGTAAAAACTGTCTCTTGCTCACTGAAAATGAACTATTACTTAACACTCAAGACGCCATCTGTGAGAGGTGTAACTCCTTAACCAGGAGGCATTCTCTCACAAAAATGCCCATTAAACTGACCAAGGGTGTACACATTCTTGACAGTACTCACAAAGTTGGTCTCTGTCTGCTCTCCTCCCATGGTCTGTCCTTCATTAGTAAAGTCTGACCATAATCTGTGTACATTTACCCTAAAAACCTTTGCCTCCCTGTTACAAGCACTGCCCTCTTTAAAAACTTCAAAAAGGCCAACTTCATACAACTGCATAATGAAATCTCCAAAGTTACTCGTGTCATCTCCTGGTAGACTCCAGTTATATAGCCAGTTCCATATGTAATTGTTATGCCCATTAGATAAATATATTGACTTAACAGTCCCTTCCAAAACCAAATATTGTGGTGAAATAAGAAAGAAACCATCCTTATGGTCTACCAATATAAACAAACTGTTTAACAGAAGGAAGAGACTCCTCAAACTGCCTCATAGGGTAGAACCCCCATAGCATCAAAATAGCATTAAAAACCTTACAAGGAAACTGAAAGTAATTATAATGACCAGTAAAGCATAATATAAAATTAAGATTAGCAACAGAAGCAAAGGGTAATTACAAGTTAAGTCCTTTGTTTATGTCAAAAAAACAAGGAATAGCTCTCAATTCTGCTTCAAGCCCTCCATAATAGAGACTCAAAAAGACATTCCAAACATTCTGGCTTGCAAGTGTGCAGCACATTTCTCCGTTAAGCTTCCATTCCTTCTCAAACCTTTCCTGAGTCACTCTTATAACTAAGGAACTCATTCTTAAAGTACTCTCAAAGACCAAGATCACTTCCTTCATGGATCCAGACGACATACTAGGTTGTCTAATAATTAGTGTTAAACATTCATTGATCCACTCCTCAAGCTGTTTAACCTAAGCCCTGGTACAGGATGTGCCCCTGAATCATGGTAAATTGTTGTTATAATGCCCCTCCATAAGGGCAGACCAACACCAGCTCCACAGAACTATAAAACCCTGAGAATTATGAGTCTTATCTGTAAAGTCATGGAGTGCATCATCACTGACAAAATCATGACATCAAAAACTTGATCAAGCTAGACCCACTAAATTGTATCTCTGTAAAGGGCATGTCCTGCCTGCTGAATCTTGTCAGTTTCTTTTAGAAGGTCACTCAGGCAGTCATTAGTGGTTACACTGTCCATGCTACTTACTTTGATCTGGCCAAAGCATTTGATACCATATCACATGATGGAGTTGTTTATAAGTTGATAACCTTAAACTTAAGTCCCTACATGGTAAGTTGGATAACCAACTAGTTTAAGGGCATAATGCACATTGTCTGAGTAGGTGATACCCCCTCAGGCAGAGAGAAGGTGATCAGAGGTTTCCCCCAGCGGTCTTTTCTAAGCCATCTTCTGTTTAGCATCCATTTTTCAAACCATCAGACTGATAACAAAGTTTGATCCAAGTCTGACTGTAAGTTAGGTGTGGTTGTTAAATCCCCTTTGGATACATATATCCCCCAAAGCAATCTAAATAAAGTCAATTCCCGGTACACAGTAAAAGGGCTCAAACTAAAGGCCAAGAAATGCAGTGTCATTCCCTTTGGGAAGCAGAAGCACTCTGTATCCTACTGCACTGAAAACACCCCTTGACCATATGATTTAGTGATCAGTGATCAGGGATATGAGCACAGGGGTTGCTACATATGAATTAGTGGTCAGGTAACTGAGCATAGGGGTTGTTACATATGAATTAGTGAACAGGGATCAGGGATCCGAGTATAGGGGTTGTTACATACGAATTAGTGAGTAGGGATCAGGGATCGGAGCATAGGGATTGCTACATATGAATTAGTGATCAGGGATCGGGGATCTGAGCACAGGGGCTGCTACATATGAATCAGTGGTCAGTGATCAGGGCTCTGAACACAGGAGTTGCTATATATGAATTACTGATCAGTGATCAGGGATCTGAGCACAGGGTTGTTGGCTCCCACTCCTTTGACCATCTCATGGAGACAGTCATTAAGAACTCCTTCTACATTTCTTAATTAATTGCTAAGGACATCCCTTCTAAAAACAAAGGAAGTTATTGTCTTTCTGTGTTCTGTCCTTATCAGACCAATTATTGAGTATAATGTACCTTTCTGCATGTAGCTTTATACTTCTAAAAAATCAAAAAAAAAAAAAAATACAGAGGTTCCTAAACAAAGGATCTCTGATCTCAAAAGCATTAGCTAACAGAAGATGTTGGCATATTTATCCTTGTACTCAGTGTCATACAGATTCTTGGTAGGAAACCTGTGCCTAGTTTACTCTCTTTACAGATCCAATTGTTCTTGACCTATTTTTAGTAAGTTGATAACCTTAAACTTAAGTCCCTACATGGTAAGTTGGATAACCAACTACTTTAAGGACATAATGCACATTGTCTGAGTAGGTGATACCCCCTCAGGCAGAGAGAAGGTGACCAGAGGTTTTCTAAGACAACAAGTCAAATTGTGTTGCTAGTGCCAGAATCAGAGGTCTAAACCTTTATCAAGAAATACATAAAACTAGATACAGAGATAGGTTCATCACCCAGAACCTCCCCTTGCACTGTAAAAGACTCCCCCTGGCATATCAGCCAATGTGATTTCCTGTCATCCTCCCAACATAGTTTGGATAGTAGGATGGGTGCCCTTAAATTTGCAGCAGTGTTCACAGGTGTCATATTCCTCACTAAATGTGGTAGAGCCAGAGGATAGGTATTGCCAATTCATGCGTGGCCCCTTTTCTAACATGCCCTGTTCATCCTATGATCCTATTTCCTATTAGCTCATATCTCACATTAATAGCATAAAGCAAGTCTGGCAGTTAACACAGAGGACTAAAACTCTGAGCTGTTAATGAACTACATCCTGTAGTCAAGGGTACAAGGTTTGATTCCTCTCACCTTTATTTGCCTATGGTTGTGACTTTGAACAAGTCAATTAACCAGGCAATGCTCCTTGATCCCCTCTGAAAAGAGATACTTGTGTTCAGTGGACTTACCCAGTTAACAAACTAATAAAAAAAAATCTTCATTAAAATGGGGAAGCCATATATCGTCAAAGTGATTAGTGTAGTGTTGTTTTAAGACATGTGATATACAAATAAGTGAGTCTTGTGACTTGTGGATGGTTTCAGTCTTCATTCTTGAACTACAGACAGCTTCACTGAGTGTGTCCCTTACTTGCTATCTTGACACTATGTCTTGGATTGAGAAAGACAGCAGGTGCTTTTGCATCCAGCCTACCACTGTTTGTTTGCATAATGATGCATGATGCTAATTACAAATGAATAAGCATGAGAAACAGCACAAAGACTATCCCCCGGATTCTGCATGCCTTGCATGGTGTGCAGGATTAGTGCAGGAGCTCTAGCAGGCAATATGTCTGCCTTGTGATCCAGGAACAGCCTGCAGGGGCATGCATGAGCGCTCCTGCACTAGTCCTTCATGGACTAAGCCCCTGTATGCAAATCACCACATTTTCAGGAGAAATCCGTGCAAATGAGATTAATTTGTGATCCAGGAAGCTTGAAACCAGCCATGCAGGACTAGTGCAATCTGTAGAAATGTACTTGGTTAGTAACCGAGTACATTTCTGCAAAATCCAAAATGGACTTGTGACAGCTCCAAATAAAGGCTGCATATCAATCAGGAAGCATGCCAATGGCCAAGTATAAGGTCAATGGCATTGCAAACAGCCTAAAAAATAAAAAAAATCAACTTTTATTTTTTTTTAGCCGATCTCGGCCGTTTAAGCATAGGGCAGCGGCACGCAAATGGGATCAGAGGAAAAATAATAAAACAAACCTAAAATAAGCATCCTAAGTAAAACCACTATTCTGCCATGAAAGTCAATGGCAGGCAGAAGACAACATGGCTAGTGAGTAGTGGTTGCTAAGGGGGAAGTCTTAGTGTGAGACATGTAACTATGCATTAACAGACAATCCTATGCAAATGAGGGGAATGATAGTGAATCCCAGTTTTCCCTAGCATGCTAGTCAAGTCCCAACAGTGTAAGAGTAGGAATAGCTTGGTGCAGCCTAGGAGTTAGCTGACATCATGGGGGGGGGGGGTGTCAGTAATAATGTAAGCGGACTGAAGCTCTGTTTGCTCCTAGCTTAGCACAGCTAAGCAAGGGGGTGTGTCTGAATCTGCCTAGCACTCTTTACATTGCCTAAGCAGGTGGGAAGAAAAAGAAAGATAAACAAGGAAATAGCAACACTGTGCACATTTGAGCTGGCAGGTGAAATGTATCAGAATCAGCCAATTACACAGGCAGCAGACCAGCCCAGAACACTACTATAAACTATGCAAAGACCTACCCCTCTGTTTTTTCCCATTCTCTACACCACCAGTGTATACAAGTGGGGAACTTTTAACAAACAAAACTACAAAATGAGAGGGGCTGCAGCAGGCAACATAGAACAACATGTGCAAGAGGCTGAGGGTGGTGAGGATGTAAATGCTGCCAATCAACCCACAGTGAGGAGACAGAGAAGACCGTACAGACCCAGGGTTACCTACCAGGGGCTACTTGAGCTGGAGATAGTGGAGCACTATAGGGTGGACAGGGACCTCATACAGCAAATTGTTGAGCTGTGCCAGCCACACCTGACACACCAAACTGACCGGGGGGAACCCATCCCAGTGGATACCAAGGTATGTGTAGGCCTAGGAATACTAGCCACAGGTACCTCCCAAAGCTCAACTGGGGATATCAGGGGATCTCACAGGCATCAGCATCCAGAGTATTCCACCAGTTCCTGGATGCCATGTCAGCACATGCCAGTGAGCACGTATATTTCCTCAACACCCGTGAGGTATTGGCCAGCAATATGTGTCTCTTCCACCAAATAGCAGAATATCCTGAGACAGTGGGTGCTATAGACTGCATGCACATACACATCAAAGAACCACCCGATGATCAGGGTAGGGCCTACATCAACCGCAGGAACCTCCTCTCCATCAACTGCCAGGTCCGGTGCGATACCCAGGGCATTATAATGAATGTGTGTGCTGGTTGCCCTGGAAGCTATCACAATTCCCACATTTGGCATCTGACGCAGCTATACCAGAGATTTGCCACTGGGGACATCCCCTATGGTCACCTAGTGGGGGATGGTGGTTACACACTGGAGCCGTGGCTGATGACACCCATTAGAAATGCACATACACTTGAACAAGTATGCCATAATGAGGCACACACAGAACAGACTTATAATAGAGCATGTGGTTGGGATGCTCAAGTCACGGTTCCGGTGTCTGGACACATCCAGTGGAGCCTTGCAGTACTCACCAGCTACATGTACTCAAATTGTCATGGTATGTGCCATGCTACACAATATGATCCTGTGGAAACAGCTGCAGCAAAAACAGCACGGGGCAGGGCCACACAGTCCCCCACCAATGCCAAGGCCTACACAGGCACAGAGTGACTCAGAGGTGGAACAACCTGAGCCTACCCCAGTAGGCAGATGGATGCATGCCCAGTATGCCCAGGCCATGGCAAAGAGACAACGCATGGCACATACACTGACACAGTAGGGATCCAGGGAATGACACCTCTATCTGACTCGCACATACAGCAAAAGGGATGCCAAATATGACACCACCTGTGCTCAACCATGTATAGGGAGTGTACTATGTGCATCTGACATAGGCAGCCCTCCAGCACCATCCTCAATCCTGGCACACCCACAAGGTAAGTCAATCAACCTACCAATTGCCAAATGGAATAGAATGCATTGTTACCTGATCTATGGTATGGATGTGAGCATGCAAGGGAATTGGATGGCTGAATGTTATGGCAGCAGATAGTAGACACCCATAGTGGCACCATGACATCTGTAACACATACTGGAGTCACCATAGCAGCCAGTACTACACATGATGACAAAACCCACTGCAGGAAATGTGCTGGGCGACATGTGTGTCCATATGACTCACACATGCCAGTCAGGGAGGTTCACATACCCAACAACAGTCCCAGCCAGCAGGACAGGTGTAGACAAACCCAAATAGAGCCTGTGCTATGGCCTTTGAATGATGCCTATGGGTAACCCCCCCCCTCCCCAGGCCTACACAGACAGACTACAGCAGGTCAGGCAGTGGGATGTTAGTTCTGAAGGGTAGGAAGTCAGACAATAATATGTAGGGCAACCAAAGCTAAGACCTGTAGTACACTGATATGCCTCTAGTCAGTATGATAGGTTAGAATACAAAATGAAATGGAGTACCTGACATACCAGTACAGTCATAGCAAATGTGTGCATGTGCCAAGTGTGCCCCCATCCTATGTAGATATGTAGCAACAGTAATGTGTGCCCCCGTAATCATGTGTAGAAATGTAGAAACAGTCAGGTGTGCCCCCCAATCCTGCGTAGAAATGTAGCAATAGTCAGGTGTGCTCCCCCAATCCTGTGTAGAAATGTAAAAACAGTCAGGTGTCCCCCCCCACAACCCTATGTAGAAATGTAGTAACAGTCAGGTGTGCCCCCCACTCCCATGTAGACATGTAGAAAGAGTCAGGTGTGTCCCCCTCAATCCTGTGTAGAAATGTAGTAACAGTCAGGTGTGTCCTCCCAATCCTGTGTAGAAATGTAAAAACAGTCAAGTGTGTCCCCCCACAATCCTAGGTAGAAATGTAGTAACAGTTAGGTGTGCCCCCCATGCCTATGTAGACATGTGGAAACAGACAGGTCTGCCCCTTCCCCCAATACAGTGTAGAAATGTAGTGACATGCAGGTGTGCCCTCCAATCCTATGCAGAAATGTAATAACATGTATAAGTAGGTATAGTACGAGTGGAGCACAGATGGCCAGAGGTGGCCAAGGTAGCAGGATAGGTTGTAGCATTTGCACAATATGCAGGTCTATGTGTGTTAGGATGGTGTGTGTTTCAAGATGTATGAGAGTGGTATGCATGTTGAGGTAAGACCTGGTGGCCATTTCCCACTACTGCTGATAACAGGGACAAGCCCTCATGACTGCAGTGCCAAAGACAATCCCCACCAGTATAACACATGCTAGCAGTAAGCCATTGTAAATGTATGGTGGTAATATGTGTCACCATCTGACAGACTGACATGGCATGACTGTTGGGCTAGATATACAAGCAGCACACAGGGGAAAGTACCCCAGACATACAGTATATATTGTGTCACTGTGAAATAGTGACACCCTTGGAATTGTACATATAGGTATGCATCACAGTAACAGGACCTGTAGTAGGGGATACCGGTGATGTCTGCCTGAACACCTGCAGATCACAAAGGAGGTAGGACTGATGTATTGGGAATCAACTGATGTACCTGCACATGCCAGCATAACTGTAATGCCCCATGCATATCTGTGTGTCAGAAGCAAGTAGTGTCCATAGCACACATGCACCCAGCCATGCAAACACCACCCTCAGGCACCTCTCTGGCAATATCCCTGCTGTGGGGAATGGGTACAGTACAACCCCACCTGTATATGGCAATAGCGGAAGACTGCAGCATGCAGTGCAGGTGTCCCATGCAGGTGTGTCCCTAGCTGTAGATAACAACCTGGCAGCATCCACACCACCTGATCATGACTGATAGAAGGTATTGGCATGAACAACTATCACATCTACACTGTCACCCCAGGGGAATATACTGTATGGTGGTCTGGGACTGTAGGACTGACAGAATACAATGGCCTGCCATATCTGGCCTGCATCAACACCTAATGCCCCGCAGTCGCCTGCCAAAGGCCAGTGTCTCACATGTACTGCCAATGCATGTTATGTCATGGACACCCTAATAACAACATAACACAGTCCATTTAAGCCATATGCAAGGCCATGTGGACAAACCACAGTAAGATGTCCACCATGTCCCACTGCATGAACAGTGGACCAGCACTAACACACACCTGTGATGGGGCAATACCCTTAGGGAAAGTATCACAGAATGTATGCATAATGTACGGATGAGGTAAGAATAACAGAGGGGGGGTGGGAGCATTGGCAGCATGGAATGTGCAGGGTCCAACACCAAGCTGTGTGCACACACTATCCCTGGCTGCAAACACATACATGGGTGGCTACACACCTGCCCGTACACCACAATAGGGTATATGTCCTGCTCATGGCCCCTGCCCCTGGCTGACCTGTTAGAATCTGTACAGTTATGAGGCATTGCCACAGCAAGATAAGCCCATACTGTCATGCTGATGGGCGTACAAGTATGGGATCTTCTGCCAGTACTGTACCAAGGTGCTGAACCAGATACACAAACCCAGCACCAAGTGTCTGCAGCTCCCCCTCCAGAATGGCATAACTTACCATGAATACGTAGGTGTCTGCCCACAATACTGGACACAGCCGCAGTCACCCTTATCCCCCAAGACATCACTGTGAGCATGAATGTCCACCTGAGAGTACAAGAGGACAGAAAACATCACTATGTGTAACAGTACACGTCTGGTTATCTCTGCTAACAGCAGTACCATGCAGCTGAAGCAGCAGAGACACAATCACCTACAGTACACACTATCCCCTGCACAGTTTCTCCACATATTGCCACATGATTGACGGACACCCTGCAGAAACAGTATGCTACCTGTAGGTGTACAACACAAATGTCTGCACTGCAGTACAAACTACCTGGACTCGATCCACACATTCAATACAGGCGGGCATACTGGGCATGCTCACACACTTAGAGAAATGTAGGTAATGCCAGTCAACAACATACTGAAAGGTCATACTGGGCATGCTCACACACTTAAACAAATGAAGGCCATGTCTGCAAACACCAGTGGACCAGACATATCTGGCAGACGCAGATGTTAGTGCAGACACTCCTTAGTATGGACCACTCATGCTTTGCATACACAGTGGATAGGAATACAGACATGTTTCTAAGGACAACACACTATAATAAGCCGAAGGTAGATATACATAGATGTGTGGAAGAGGGTGACTGTGACAAGGAGCCATCCAGGCCTGTCCTACCCAGCACACAGCCAAAGGGCCACAACCACATAGGGTTCAGATGTCAATCACTGTAGATACTAGCCACCGGTATCTGTCAGCATTACAGACTATGTGGTGCAAGTGCTAGCTGTGCAACATGACTATACACAGAAGTAGTCATCTAGCAGCTGTATACATGTGCCTGTGAAATATGACCCTGTGTGTGCCCGCATGTGGTGTGTCAACCTCTAGAAGAATGGGTTATGGCCCATGCACACACACTGCCCTCCCCATTGCCCTACTATGACAAGCCTGCTGAGGTCATCCACTATGAAATACACCTTTGGGAATGTTGCAGCCCAGTAATCTCCATGGCACATCCTATAACTGTGTACTGCTGTAGTGTGATAAACTAGTTAGGTAGGAGTTTCAATCCCAGACATTTTGTGTGTGTGTGTGTGTGTGTGTGTGTGTGTGTGTGTGTGTGTGTGTGTGTGTGTGTGTGTGTGTGTGTGTGTGTGTGTGTGTGTCTGTCTGTGTAGAGAGCAATACTTTTTAGGGTAGTCACACTCCCTACAATTCAAATGCTCTACTTTGGCAAGGCTGCTGATGTTATCCACCTAGAAATACACCTCTGGGAAGGTTATAGCCCAGTAATCTCCATAGCGTGTCCCATACTGCTTACTGCTGTAATGGGATAACATAGTTAGGTAGGAGGTCTAATCCCAAACTTCGCAATGTGTGTGTGTGTGTGTGTGTGTGTGTGTGTGTGTGTGTGTGTGTGTGTGTGTGTGTGTGTGTGTGTGGACAGCAATATATTTTAGGCTAGTCACACTCAGTACACTTCAAATGCCCTACTTTGGCAATCCTGCTGATGTCATTCACTGTGAAATACACCTTTGGGGAAGGGATACTCCAGTGATCCCCATGGTGCATCCTCTAACAGCTTCATGTTGTAGTGTGATATAGAACTCTGGTAGGGGTTCTATTCCCACACATGGCAGTTGTGGATGCTTTGTGTGTGTTTCTATATCTGTGTAGGGAGCAATGCATTTTAGGCTAGTCACACTCAGTACAATCTATATGCTCTACTTTGGCAATCCTGCTGATGTCATTCATTGTGAAATACACAGATGGAGAAGGAGGACTCCAGTAATCTCCATGGCACGTCCTATAACTGCGTAGTGCTGTAATGTAATATACTAGTTAGGTAGGAGTTTTAATCCCAGACATGGCAGGTGTGTGTTTGTGTGTGTGTGTGTGTGTGTGTGTGTGTGTGTGTGTGTGTGTGTGTGTGTGTGTGTGTGTGTGTGTCTTTATTTGTCATTCATATCCTGTGTGGAGGTGGTTGTGAGTGTGTAACAACTGGACCCAATGTGGAGCGGGTTTTGCAAATTTCTTATATGGATGGCCCTAGTATATATCACACTGTCCATCATACAGGGATAACATATGTGAAATAGCTGAGAGGCTGAGGTGCAAATCCATACTCCTAAATGTGACATCAATGCCAGCTGAACAACGTTATCAACCCTTGCATTACCCAGGGAACACTCCCAACCCATGTCTTATAAGCACACACACACACACACACACACACACACACACACACACACACACACACACACACACACACATGCCTAGGCAACAGTCACTATGTTGGTAGTACCCTGCATATTGCTCACTGATAGTAAGCATGGTATGATTACAGTGGGCTACAGAGGGCATGGCACCTTGTCCATCAGTCCAATACGCATGTACATGCTGCTAGTGCACCTCCCCCATGTTCCCCACTGGACACCTGCAACACCTGTGGTGCCATCACATGTGACCCACAAGGGGGCATACCATGCCTGGAACACAAGCCCTGTATGGACAGATGCCACTAACACCGGGGAATACCGGTATCATGCTATCAATGTGGGTGCAGGGTCAACCTGCAGTCCAGTAACAGTTCCCACCACATGAGGCCAGGACTGGCACTTCTGATGATAACAATCTGTGTACACAGCATGGGTCAGACACCCCAGGTACAGGTCCACATGTCACTGTACATGCATGTGGGAGGTATGCACATCCAGACACTGTCCATATCATGGACTAAGGAAGACATACATGGCAAGAAATGCACAGCATAGGCACCATACAATAGTCCCCCAGGTGACTGGATGGTGAATGCAATACCCACCTGTGTGGGTAACTCCAGACACTACACCCCTGATCCACAATGCAGACCATTGTAATGTGGCCTGATGCCAAGGTATACCCATCACCTAGCCTTATATAGCCATCTGGCACCATCAACCACAAAACACACCTGTGAAGCAGTGCACCCATGCATGTCAGTACTGGCACCCATGTCTGTGTGTGGTGTATGATGCATATGACCACATTCACACTCACTACAACCCCCATTAGCATACTGAAGGATGCCGTCCGATGTCAGACACCTCCACATATCCTTTGCACATATAACCTCCATATGACCCCTGTGGTACATTTGATACCTGCACAGTACTATGTTGTGACAATCCCACTAGTGATGAGGTGTATTCCTGGCCCTGTCAAGTATGTCAATGTGTGTGCATCTCTGTGAGAGTGTGGCTGTGTTGACGCTGACACCTGTTCATGCGGACAGGCACTAGTACTACACCTACCACATAGCTACCATATCCCTGTTGCAGATATCACTCACCATCACGTATATGTTCTGAGGGCTCCCCATCATGTGACCTATGTGGCGCATCCAATAACTGCATGGACATGTGATAGCACTACATAGTCTTCAGGAGTTTGATACCCTGTACTGGTAGGTGTGTGATGCAAACATGCTTATGTTTTACTCTCCTACCTCTCCCTGGCTTTTCTGTGCCTTTGCTGCCTCTCTCACTCCCTTTCTGGTGGATGTGGAGATGGACACCTGCTTTGCTTAGGCGGCAGCAGCATGTGTATTTTAAGTGATGCTCAGGATCAGCTGATGGCCTCTGTATGAATTGCAGCCCTCCTCTAGCTGATTGCATGTGGAACAGCTGTGGTAACATTCCCATAGCCAATTGCATGGAAAGACACACCAGTATCTAGGAATCATCATGTTGCTGTTGGGCCTTTCATTCACTGTGAGCAGGAACGTGTTCTGTTGTTTGGCAAACAGCATCTCAGGTGGATTGGGGTTTACCTCTACCAACATACATTGTGGAAACAGGCCAACACACAGGAGGGGGATGTGCGTGACCTGACTACAGACTGTAAGTGCTGCTATACTGCATTTGGAGTAATGTTGGTTTAACAGGATGTGTGTGGATATGGGTGTCCTACATGTTTTTATACCTGCCATGTCAGTACTATGTTTATGAGGGAACACCCATCTGTAGAGCCATCTGCAGACTGGCCAGTGTGTGGTGCCTTTTGTTTCAGGTGTTACCCACAGAGCACCTATCTGTGAACTGAAGAGGGTAGTGTGAGGATTGCAGTCTGTAGATGGTGACAGCCATGAGAGTTACTGACTTCATATCTCTCAAAGGACAGATGGTGCAACAAACCCTGTTACGACAGTAAATGTATGAGGTTATCACAGCAACATGTCAATACTGGCCCTGTGTATGTGCCTCCAGCCACAACCCTATCAACCTTTGTACATATATGTCAAACAGCACTGAAAGAGGAAAAACAATCACCAGGCGCCCAACTGTTGATAAAAACTTTTTAATTAATCAATTAAAAAGTTTTTATCAACGGTTGGGCACCTGGTGATTGTTTTTCCTCCTTCAGTGCTGTTAGACATATTTTTTAAGTTGCTACTTATGCACTGTTATCTCCTTTTGGTTGGTTAACCTTTGTACATATGTCATGCAGTAAAGGGTGCATATGTACTGTACACCATAATTAGTGACATTATATCTGATAACAAGCCTGTGAGATATCAGACTGCTACACATGTAATATATAGTAGGGGTTATACATGATGTCATACCCTGGACATTCTGTGGTTGTGTGTGCAGTACTGAGGTTTGTGTACTTATGGTGATTGTCGGCAGTGTGTGTAATGTTACTATGTACCTTGGCCTGTGTACAGACTGTGGTAGATGTCATTGTTCTTGGTCCTGTTCTATCTGATGTTACATGCTGCTCCACTGTAAGTTACTCTGTTGGCTTATATGTTTGTAGGGCCATACATGCACATGTCCCATACCACAGACACGCATCGGACCACACTGTGTAGTGGCCCAGTATATGTAGGGTTAGTGTGTGAGTGGCACATATGAGGTTTGTGTTGAACAGATAGTCCATATACTGTAATAATATGTTAACATGCCATATGTAGCTGGCTGTGTTCATATTGGTTGTGGTTATGCACTTTCACACAGGTGTATGTTACTCTGTGCTGTGGCATTCCTGTAGAGCCTGCTATGTATGCAGGTACATGTGCATTCCCCCATAGGAAATGTATGCTAGTGTTGAGCCAGGCTGCCTGTACCCTGCACATTGCTTTGTTACATGCCTGTCAGCTTAGTGCACTTACCCAGTGAGAAGTAATGTCCAGATACTTTCCAGATGTACTGCTACCAGCCCACCATAACAGTCATGTATGTCAGACAGAGCAGTGGGGTGCTGTACAGATGTATGTCAATATCTAGTGGGTGGTATGTGGCCATGGCACCTCCATACCAGAGATTATTATGTGGCAGGACAGACAAGGATGTGTGAATGCATATCCTATGGGAGCATTTGTATACCAGTAGTTACGTGTTATACCCGTCTACATGGCTGTTAACATCCACATTGTCAGGATTGGTCCACATGTCTTGCACTAAGGGGTTATGTGTATACCTCTTGACTGTCCAGGGTGTGTCAGACTGTCCACATACATTGGCCATTATCTCTGCTGTAGTCCACAGGACCATTACGTGCTAGCAGTGGTACTGTACTATGATGTCCTTAGGATGTCTGTCAGTAGCCAATGGCGAACATGTTAAAAGCAGATGTGACCTCACACACACCATGTCTGTGAAGACATTCCCTATTACAGTAGCAGTACTCTGCAGATATACCTGCTATACATACCTGACATCCCCTTGCACTACAAAGTTGGGACTACAGGGGCTGAGGTAGGGCTACACACCATGTTCAGGACATATGGTGATGATATATGTACATATACTTATCCAGATATCTATATAGACATACACATATGCATATCGACATACATAGATGGATAGGTATATGTACATAGCTATACAAATAAACACCCAGATATATACATATACAGAGCAATATATGTCTACTCATATACAGAGATACATATGCACATATACGTATGGATATCTATATATATATATATATATATATATATATATATATATATATATATATACAGTAGTAGGTATATCAGAATAGATATGTATGCACATATAGTTATTGATATCTACATATATACCAACATAACTAGGCATATCTGTACACATAGGATATGCATGCATATATAGCTATATATACATATATCTATATATACATATACATATATCTATATATACATATATGTATATGGGAGCACTACAGAATCCTGAAAGCCCAAAGTCCTGAAGACATCAGGGGTGAGCTGCCTTAAGGTATATGGAGGTACATTACCATACAATCCACCTTGGTTAAATGCAGGCCTACTGCCACATGCCATACAGACTGTTCTGTTTGTCAGTGTGCTTGTGATGGTGTCAGTTGTGCCTTGTTATGTAACAGGTATATCCCATTGTGTCAACTGAGGTCTTCACCCCCTAGGGGTTGTCTGCAGAGTGTAGATAGAGGCTGCTGAACTATACATCTGCATTATTTACTGTTGATTGTTTGGTAACCTGTGGCCCAGTCTGTCATTACTATTGTACTATTTGATGGCATTGGCCTGGACAGCAACATTTGTTACCTTTTCCAGGCTACTGTATTAGTATAACAGTTTCTTAGTTGCATTTCTCTGTTAATATGGATGTCCGTGTCCACACAGCTATATGACATGGCATATACAACTGTAATAGTACACAAGTAAAGCTTTCCTATTTATGCAAACCCTGTGTGTGGTGTTATATCCTTTGATTTCTCTGTGGGTAGATGTTGCAGGCAATGATTGTCATTTGTTTGGGTGGCTCATACAGTCTCCGGTTGGTAAGGTGGCAACTGTAGGTATAGTGGCTGTTTTGTGTGCATGCACTACATATGAATCTTACTATACATATCTATGTGTGTGTATGTGCAGTTACATATATATCTATATATATATATATATATATATACATATATATGCATAAATATATGTATATCTGTATCTGCATATATGTGTCTGTGTATGTGTATCCCGGGGATGCCCATGTCATGTTAGGTCCAGGTTATGGGATCTGCAACACGTGGTAGTGTATTGCAGGGGGGATGTGTTTGGCTGTGGGGGGTATAACTATTCGTACAAGACGTATATTGTTTGGGACCTCTCAACCCCATTAACGGTGCATGTGGACATATATGTTTTTATTTCCCCATTGTTATCTACAGATGTATGTCCATATATACCTATATATATATATATATATATATATATATATATATATATATATATATATATAGATATATATATATATATATATAAAACTTGCTGTATATATTTAGACATATAGATGTAGACATATATATCTATAGATGTAGGCATTTTCATGTATATATGTTCATATATATTTGTATATATGCTCATATATATTTATATATATATATATATATATATATATATATATATATATATATATACATATACAGATGTAGACATGTTGTATCTGTTTAGATATTAATATATTTACACACACATACATCTACATGTTGGAATACATTCTCTGTACTGTTGAATGACTGGGCTGGATGATATGTTTGTGAATACATCAGGGCTATGTATATCTGACATGGCTTAGTGGTAAATCACTTTGTCTATGGTGTGCAGAGTCCTGCGTTTGAGCCTTGCAGAGGCTGTTTATTTTGTTGCTGGGCAGAACAAGGGCCGTTGGATACAGATTGATTAAAGCACTTCTGAGCAGTTGTAAGCGGGTTTGTGTGGGTTTGCACGGAGGTAAGCAGTGCTAACTGCCAGTTACAGTTTGTCATACACAGCTTCTAAATTTCTTAACCAGTGTAGGCATTGCTTACCTCCATGCAAACAGGCTTAAACCCACTTACTGCTGCTCAAAAGTGCTTACTCTCGCTTACCCCCATGCTAATTTCTTTAAAAGAAAAGAAAAAGGGGTTGATAGGAAAGTGGTGAAAAAGGGGCATAAAGAGGGAAGGACAGTAGGGAAACTAGCCAGGGATGTGCAGGAAGGGTGTAGGGAAGGTCCAGAACTGCCCATTTCTTCTACAGCAACAGCTGTGCATATACACTGAATTTTGAGGTAGATTTGGACACTCAAACCTCTGGGAGGGGGTGAGGACAACAATAATAATGTGTGATGCCAATTAGACTGGATTATATGTGTCCAGTGGACACATGTGCAAAATGGACAGCTATGTATGGGGTGAGATTTTTTGGGGGGAACAGATTGCCATTTTTTTTTCAGGTCAGAGTGGGATGTTGGGGAGGGGTAGTAGGTATATTTGGGGAGGTAGGTTGGGTAGGTAAACAGACAAGACAAACAAGACGCATACAGGGGTGGTATGTGACACATGTGGGGGGTAAACACCTTCATGGGGTGGGGTGTTGGGAAATCGGAAGCCCAAGAGCCCCCTAGTAGAAACAGTGGGACTGAGGTCCCCACCCATGGGCAGTCCCGACTGCACCTTCACAGCCCCAATGGGAGCTGTGCTGGGGGCTGAGTCACAGAGCGAGACTGACACTCTAGTTGCAACATGCGGCCCTTGAGCTGACTTAGAAGATCACCAAGCTGCTAGTTCATCTCTCTACGCACCATGACCCAGACCTGGCGATGGGTGACAGGTGCCTGTCGACGCCCACTCTTGGAGGGGGTGAGCCCCATCCCCTGAGGTGGTTCTACTCGAAGGTGGTGCAGGACCAACAGACAGGGAGGTCTCGGGTTGGGCCCCAGACACGCTGGTGCCCGGTGCCACAGCCAGCTGAGGTGGGACAGGTGGGTCCACTGGGACCAGCCTTCCCAAGCATGCTATAGTGTTTAGATGTTATCATCATATGTGGGTTAGTAATTGTCAACACATTCCATGGTTAGGTATAACAGTATGCATAGATATCCCCATTAACTCAGACACCAGATATGAACAGTTGCATAGCAAATAGAACACATGCATATATGGGACCACAGTGGTAATAAGAACAGCATACAGGTACATTGATGGCACCATGCCACCAGTGTTGGAATAATTCAGTATAGCACATGCATGGGAACAATTAACATATTTATCAAACAATTGGACATTATCAGAACATAGGTGTCATTACATACCAGTTGGGGTAGGTATGATGATTATTGTTGGAGATATGGTTGGGGGGAGAAAGATGTCAATTAACAAGGAGTGCATTCCTGTAGTCCACATTACTTTCCTAGTCAGTGCTGTTATCTGTACCTTACAAGTCTTACTACACTACCCTATAGCCATAGTTTGGACAGTGATATGGCTGTCGTCATCATTATACATGAACTGGTTTTACTTGCAGTATACACCTCTTACCTGTTTTAACTGTGGAGGGAATGTTTGTTAACACTAACTAACTGTTTCTACACATACTCACAGATTCCAGGTTGATGTTGTGCACATAGCTATCCAACTCTTTCTACACAGACTCTGGCCTTGTGTTGACCACATGCTGGTGTGCCAGGACATATCTAGAATATTGCCCTCTTCCACCTTTATTGATCTGACATGCACATATACATGCTTTCCTACACAGTTATATTATGTAGCACAGTGTGGGTGACAGTGATCAGTGATACTTTATTATTCAGAGAAACTGCAACACTCATAATTCCCTACAATATGAGAGTGAACAGTACCAGTACAGGTTATAATGGTCTTTATTTCTCAGCACAGTGTTCGTATCCAATGTACCTTTGGGAGCAATGTTTGTTAGCACCACCTGATTGTTGCCACACAAACTTCCAGATTACATATTAGTATTACGCACATACATCTGTGGTCACAGCTTGACAACATGGGAGTGTAGATAGGACATACTTGAAATAATACTCTCCTAACAGTTTCGAGGGATGCTACAGTGACAGATGTGTTCTCATAGAAGTTTTAAATCACTTGTATTCCCTGTCTGCTGGCTAAACATTTGGGATCATCCCACAGACTTACCAGGGGGACAGGGGTCAGGCAGCAGATATGGGCCCATACACCGGACATTCTGGTCTCATCTGTACAGTTGTGGGGTATGATTCTGTATGCAGCCTACTTTCACTCCCAGGATTCAGACCATGGCAGTGTCTGCTACAACTTAAACACTGTCCATCACAGTTCTGTCTGCTATATAGATATTGCTGTATATCTCCTATCTGCTTTCTGTCTTATTAATCCCCTGTACTTTTGCATTCTGACCTTGTATTACAACACTCTTATACAGATTTCCTAGACAGTTATATGTTGTAGGACAGTGTGGGCAATAGTGATGTGTAATACCTCATTATTCAGAGCAACTGCATCAGTCGCAATGCCATACAATACCAATGTAAACAATACCAGTACTGGATATCATTCTTGTATTTCTGGGCACAGTGTTGGTATCTGACAGACCTGTAGGAGAAATGTTTATTAGCACTACCTGAATGTTCCCACACAGAGTACCAGATTCCACATTACTATTATGCACATACATCTCACTCTGTTACTGTACACACTCTGACCACAGCTTGACAATTTGGGGTGCAAATGGGACATACGTGGCTTCATAGTCTCATAAGGTATTGAGGAGTTGCTAGTGTGCCAGCTTTGTTCTCATAGATATGTGTCAATCAGTAGTATTTCCAGATTGCTGCCTATACATCTGGGAACATCCCACTGATTTCCCAGGGGGACAGGTTGATAGGCAACAGATATGGGCCACTTTACTGGACATTCTGGACATATCTATACAGTTGTGGGGTATGATTCTGTATGTAGACTACTACCACTGGCAGGATTCGAACCATGGCTGTGTGTGCTAAAAAAACAACAGTTCACATCTCAGTTGCATGTGCTATTTAGGTTTTGTTGTCTGCATTTTCCCTGTTTACTGTCTATGTGTCTCTCAGTTGTACTAAATGGCCTCTGGGGATTACACGTGTCATATACAGGCATTCCTACACATTCAATTTATGGTGCACGGTGTGGGTAACAGTGCGTAATACAACAGTACTATTACATGACTGCAAATCTACATTACCATATGATACCAGAGTATACACATGCAGTCCAGCAGGTAGACCTTTATTGTCAAGCTATTACACTTTTATTAACTTACAATAGATATGAGACTCTTCCTGCCATATTCTCCAGTGTATGCAGTACTTGCCTTGAACAATACAGGTTTTATACAGGCAATTAATGTACTACTACTTTTAGTTTTATTTCCTATGACAGTAAATGCATGAGTATTACTGACCTGCCTCGCATCACAACCTCGCCAGGTGACTGATGTGGGCCTCCTGCTTCCCTACCCACTCCATTGCAGCTGTGAGGGACATAAGAGGAATATTTATCTATACCCATCCATGATATACCTAAGCTGGCAGTTATTACACACATACTGGGGTGATACTTACACACTACTGGAACATCCCCTGCCACTCTAGCCTCTTGGATCCACTGGTCTAAGAGGTCCCCCTTACACCGCTTCAGGTCGGCAGAGTGATGCCTGACCTGCTCACCAGTTTGGGGTATGCCAGTGGCACTGGTGAGGTCATGGGCAAGATGGTCCCAGGCCTCTGCCTTATATTGGGAGCCCTGGTACTGTCCCTGCAGCAGTCTCTGATCATGGTCTTTGAGTAGGAGTCCTGCCATGACGTTGGACTCCTGGATGCACCAGTGCTGCACCTGAAAGTGCACACCTTCTCCCCACTGCCATTGTGCCTGCAAGGGGAAGCTACAACCAGTTATGAGATGTATTCCCGCATCTTGGGTTTAAGTAGGGCCGATTTTCTACACTTTTCTGTGATTGGATGGTTTTGAAAAGGCTAGGCTATGGGCAAACCTGCTTACCTAGGGGTGGCATTGTTTAAAGGGGTATAACACTGGGCACAGTGAGTTAGCTGGCCTACACATTGCTTACACCTCCTAAGCTGGCCTTTGCACTGCTTAGCATTGCTTACATTAGACTTTGCATTATAATTCCTTTTTGGCATTGAGTCATTATTCATTACACCTTATATGTATGCCTGGTAGCCATGATTCATGTGTGCTTACACTGTATGGGGTCCTTGTGTTTTATTGGGGACTTCAACACTCTATTACAATTACACCTGACCTCTGGCCTTATTGCTGTACTCCAGTTCACATATTTATGTTATGTAGTGGGTTAAGGCACATATGTCTGTATACTGATTCCTTTCACAGGCTCAGTTTGAGTTTACTATAGTAAAGACTTGTTTGCTGATACCTCATTTTTCTGTACTGCTGTGATGGCTTGGTGGTTAACTACTGTGACTATAGTGTATAGGGTCCTGGATTCAAGACCTGCAAGGCTATTTATTTTGTTGCTGGGCAGAAGAAGGGCCGTTGGATACAGAGTGATTAGGGCACTTTTGAGCAGTTGTAAGTGGGTTTGCGCGAGGGGTAAGCAATGCTAACCTCTGGTTACATTTGCTTACACAGAGTTAGCTTCAAAATTGCTTAACCTGTGTGCAAATTGCTTACCCCCATGCAAACGGGCTTACACTCGCTTACTAATGCTTAAATATGCCTACTGCTGCTTATTGGTGCTTAAACTTGCTTACTAGTGCTTTATTCATTATGACATTGACACCTCACATGTGCATTTAATGCAGTACTCCACTTCACAAATATGTTATTTAGTGGATTATGCAACAAAAATATTGGTCATAACATGCTTTGCCATGGAAAATGGGATGTGCTGCAGTGGGACTTGAACCAGGAATGGCTGCTCGTAAGGCAAATGCTCTGCACACTACACTATTGCTATACTGCTTCATTTGTATATATCGTCCTTGTTATCCTTTTCAGCCATTTAAGCTGCATTAACTATAGCTAAGCGATGGGCACACCTGCGCACCTACAGTTAGCTTTAATCGGATTTTTCATAAAAAAAAAAGGGTTTGTTCATTTTATTTGTATTTACTTGCTGTCTTACACGAGGGGGAATGTTGGTGGGTATATGCAGACACCTATGAGTGGTCTCACTCATTTCTTCAGCCTTTCTGCTGTTCTTCATTGTGGGGGCATGTATATTCTGAGAGCTCTGCTCTCAGACACGCCCCCTGCACTCTTACACAATCCATGTAAGATTAGCAGCTGAGGCAGTGTGCCTCATTAACATGCATGGTACGCTGCCATCCTGCTCCTAAATGGCCACTTCCATGCAGGACTAAGCTAGTCCTTCACAGAAGATTAGTAAATCCAGGGGTATAGCTCATTAAATATCCCACAAGTGGGTGCCGTAAGGACAGCAGGCGAAGTACATACTACTACATTGCAGGTGTTCAAAAATAGAAGTGAAAGTAGTTCTTGTTAGTATTGTCTGTGCCTCAATGAGGATCTGTATTATTCCATGTGTAATGTAGCAGCAAGCAAGAGAAGTGATGTGAAAACCATAAAGGGCCATGATGCATGCATACTGATCTATTTTTTTTTACCAAAATAAAGACTGGGAAATGGTAATGTAGGAAAGTGAAGAAAAGGGAGGAGAAAGCAGGGAGTTGAATGGGGAATAAGCAGGATGGAGGTGACTCAGGTGCCCATTTTTGTTGTGTGTGTGTGTGTGTGTGTGTGTGTGTGTGTGTGTGTGTGTGTGTGTGTGTGTGTGTGTGTGTGTGTGTGTGTGTATATATATATATATATATATATATATATATATATATATATATATATGGGTCTACTTCTGTTTATTGAAAAAACACTTTTTTCTAAATAAAGACAGCCTGCACTTAAACAAAAGTGCACTTTCGCAAACACCGATTCACCAAAGCATGGTGCACTGGGGATAAGGAAATATATCCTTTTCCCCACTGTAATCCAATCTTGGTGTTAGAATATATAAGTAGCAGGGTGTGGGGTGTGCAGGGGGGCTTGCCCACCTGCAAAAATATGTTTTTAGTGTATGTTTTTTTTCCCCAATTCAGTGAATCAGTGTTTGCTAAAATGCACTTTCATTTAAGTGCACTCTTGCTAAAGTGGGTTCGGTTTTCTGTTTTTTGAAAAAGTGTTTTTTCAATAAACAGTAGAATATGAATATATATATATATATATATATATATATATATATATATATATATATATATATATATATATATGGTTCCCCTTCATATGATCGAATTTCTCTAAACTCGAAAGTCATAAACTCGAAACCAGAATCTCGAATTTAGGGAAACTCGAACATATGAAAGGGACAAAAAAAAAATAACACCTTTCAAAACCCCCCACAACCCCCCTACTTAAATATACCTACTCCGAGATTGCACTATAGTGAAGGATAGGGAAATCTCCCATTCCGCGCTATACGCATAAGCGCAAAAGGGAAGAATTTCCATTCCTCCACTATAGTGCGATCACAGAACATTCACATTTAAACTGCTAGGGTACAGGGGGACCTGGCCCCCTGCAATAAGGTAAGTTAACTTTTTATTTTTTTAAACCTAAGGCTCCCATTCACAATTTCGAGTGAAGGGAAGTTTGAGATTCTGGCCTCGAGATTATGAATTTCGAGCTTCCATCCATTCGATCTTGTGAAGGGGAACAATATATATATATATATATATATATATATATATATATGAAGAAAATGTAAATTAGATAAGGTAGCAAGAAAAGTAAGAGGAAGCTAAGAGGCTTTGCATAGGTAGGCACACAAACAAACCGAGAAAACAGGAAATACTGACAGGGGAGGTGCTGACACAATGTGGGAGGGGGAACACAATGAAGAAGGATACATCAAACAAATTGAGGAATGACAATTCAATATTGACTGCTTGCACTATGGATGACTGATGCTATATATGTGTGTGGGTGCATGATCATCATGCTCAGATGCATGAATCAGCATGAGATAAGCAGAGATACAGCACTGAACCGTGCAAAGCTAAGGAGGAAGCCAAAGAGCAGCTGTAGTATTATTATAGACCTTTGCATTTGCCTCATACAGCTCACCTGTTTAACCTACTACAAGGGAAATCTCAACTTTTTCAGCCTAACCTAACAAACTATTGTGCACTGATAGCTATGTTATTAATTAACCACATATAAAGCTGTAGCAATATTTTCCTGGCATTATTAAACTAAAATGAGCTAAAAGAAGTACTTGTACTATTGGTAATTACTTTGCAGAGGATAGAAAAGCTTAAGAGGAACCATGCCCATCTACACTTCCTCAGATCCCCAGAACTAATCATTCAGGCTGGGGTTGTAATACTTCTGTGTTAAACAAACTGACTGCTACTGTCTGTATTACTCTGCCACATATGCCAAAGTGGTTCTCACATTTCCATGTGATATGGATGTTTACCTGGAGGATGTAGTAGTACAGTTGTTGTACTGGAGGGGCATTTGGGCATTGCTGTTATGTGACTGACATTTGATGAACACCCTGGTTAGATATATGGAAGCATGGTGTATGTGCTTGGGAGAGAACATTGGGATTTGTGGGTCACTACCAATCATGATGCACATGCCACTGTTTTCCATACCTACAGATCAATGTCTAAAAGGCAAGCTAAGAAGAAGAATCACACCAAAAAGTCTGCTGACAAAGCATCAAGATAGGCCAAGTTCTCAGGTGCTGAGAATGAGGTCCTCCTCCAGGGTCTCCATCTCCGTGCCCAATTGCTCTTTAGCATGAATGCTGCAGACTGGCCCTACTGTGGCCTTGTTTGGAATGATCTGAAAATAAATGTTGTCAGTGGCCAGGGCCATTCATGTACAATGGTTTGGTGCAGAGCCAGTGATATTATTCATGTTGTACAACAATGTGCTGGCATGTGAAAAGAGGTCAGTGGATGAAAGGCTATTAATTGAGCCACCTCTGATGGAGACAGAGACATTTCTGGTGTTTCCCAGAGACACTGAAACCTCATATGGTCCCACAATATGGTGCTGAATGTCAGGGCAGAGGTTCACAGGGCAGCAAAAATATTTACCGACCATACCCCAGGTATGTACACCCATTTTTCTTTAGCAGCACGTCTATGTTTCCCACAACAATTAATCTTTGGTCTGGTTGTTAATGTTGTCAGCCTGCATTATATATGTACATCAGGGACTGCACCACCACAACCCTCTACACAAGGTATTGTATTCACTTGTGTAGTATTGCTGAGATACTATTAAATTACATCATTTAATAGTATATACATGCTAATGGGCCTTGCTTACTCAAGTTGCTGCACTTTGCTGTGTTTACAGGAGAGTCTTTACCTGGCATCACCACTGTGAAATTACTGCCACCACCTAAGGTTGGAGGATCTGATGCCTCTGAGGATGATGCTGGGCTTGAGTTGGCACAGTCAGGGAGTATGGTATGTGTACTGGACACAAGGAATGTGACCGCTGCATCCCCCACACACTTTCCTTGAACACATCCCTCTATGCTTGTGGACTCCTAGCAAATGCACATCACACAGGGAGTGTGGGCAACTGAGGACACCATCACTCAAGAATATGCAACACCAATTCTGGACAAATATCAGGATCTGCTGGTAACTCCATTGGTTAAGCAATATAGATAGAGGCTGAGTCCTGGGTTTCAGTGGAGACATGGCTACCACCCTCCCCTGAAGATGCTGTATCAATGTCCACAACCCAGTGAATGTGCAACAGATTTGATGTAGTGTTTCTGCTTTATTAAGTTTTCCTAGGGGCTGATGCTATGTGCCATGGAATGCTGCACCAGCCTCCAGTGACTTCTCATCTGACTTTGCCTCCAGTGCCTGATGCTCTATATTGTCCTCTTCTTCTTCCTACATTTAGTCTCCTTGTTGTATTTACCTACTCAATATTATATTGTGAAAAATTGCACATACTGTAAATATCTTTGCACATGCTCCAGGATTACACTGCAAGACAATCACCTGATGAATCCAGGTAGTGAAAGTGTGCCTTTGAACATCCAAACACACATTCAGTTATTTCCTGGTATGTGAATGTGAAGAACTGTATCCCTGCTTTGCTTCATTTTGTGGATGTCTGTTATGAGTCATCAGCTATGGTTTCAGGGCATATTCAGCATTACCAATAAGATGGCTCTGGGGGCAATCACCCCTTGAAAAATGTCGATACAGATTACAAGTGTGCCATAATTGGGAGTCATAGGAACTGCTTGAGTGGCTTGCACATACCTTGTAGATGATGTCCAGTTTATTACATACCACTTGGTAGTTGATGCGATAACTTTTGCGATTCACAAGATTCCATTGGAGTTCCCCAGATGAGGCCTTTATTTCACTGTAGGTGCATTTCATGGCCCCTAAAGCCCTATGGAAACAAGTTACACTGTAGAGGTCCTGCTTAGCGTTCCCTCTTTTCTTTGTGGTACAAGGAAAAAACATATCCTCTTCCACATGCTATAGCATTCCTTCGATGAAGTGATGGAGTATTCACAAGGTGGATGCCTGCAGTCCTCTAACTATATCCCCCAATAGTGTGTGATCTTGAAGTTAGAATATATAGTTATCAGGGGGTGTGGGGGATGCAGGAGTGCTTGCCTCCCTGCGAAAATGTTGCTTTATTTATTATTTTTTTTTTAAGTTTTGCCTGCACCAAGATTAATTCTTAGCACATGCATAGTAGCATGCCTAGATGCATAATGTTGATCAACCTGATTCGACATTATGCATATCGACTTAATTAGTCAGTTGGTCAAAGGATTTTAGGTGACAAAAGTGGTCAAATGTATGCTTTGTCGAATGCAAGAATAGCTGAATCAGACAGTGTTGGGTAGTAACGCCCAAGGTTTAATTTGTAATAAAGTTTTATCACTGGGATCGCCAGTGTGTGTGTGCAAATTGTTCACATGTGATTGTCTGTAGGTTAGGGTAAGGGCTAGGGTAGGGGGGTAGATGACTTGGTATGCATTGGTACTGATTGGTTTGAAGTGTGAGTGTATCTCACATACAAACAAGGCTGTCAAAAACACAAACACTACATCCACCACACATAGTGCCTACCCCACATGTAGACCGACATGCTGAAGGACTAAAAAGCAGTCTTCCCAAACCTCAAAGACATCCTAAGCCTATAAAGGGCAATGCTTATCCATAGAAATCTCTAAAGCCATCACCAAAAGCAAAACCAAACACCACAGAGACACCTACACCCAGTGGAGCTCCAAGAGCAAAGTCAAAAAATGCAAGTAAACATATTACCCAGGACATTTGTAATAGGAGACTTGATTGTACGACATACAGATGCCCCACTTAGCACACTGAACAAGGAGAAGATAGCAGTTAGTTACTTATCTAGAGTCAGAACCCACCGAGTTACACATGCACTCAAGCCAATCCAACACACATACCAGTATGATTCTATCATAGTCCACATGGACATTAATGACCTGAGACATACTTCTCTAGACTATATGAAGAGAGACATTGTTGATCTCTCTGAATATGTGTGTCAGGCAGGTATGTGCCTTTCAGTTGAGCAGCATTCTACCTTCACCAAGGATAATACCACAGTATGAGCAAAAGATGACTGACTTCAACAATTGGCTTAGTTTCTGGTGTCTTTCCAGGGGGATTCAATATTTGTCAGTATGGTAAGGCATGGTTAACAGACCGTGTCACTTTGTAAAAGATGGTCTGCACCTGTCTCCCATAGGTTTCTGAATATTGGCTGAAACTTTAGCCAACCCATTAGAGCCTTTTTTATACAATGCCAAATTGACAAATCTACAGAAACAGCAAATAAAACTCAAAAACATTAATGTGTTTAGGCTCATAGCTCAATGCTAGGCACCTAAACAAGAAACTCCACACTCTACAAGTTTTTCTCACTCTGGAGAATATAGACATCTGTGCCATTAATGAGACATGGTTTAAATCCACAAGAGTACTCCAGCAGTGCAATACTTCAGTGCCTTCCACACATTTAGACCATCAGCTGCACAAGCAGGGACAAAATGTGAAGGAGTCTTGGCTTACATTGGCAACAAGTATAACTCAATGTTGGTTAAACAGGATGATGCTCCACATGCAAATCAGCATAGAAAAAGTCCCATACCATATCCTAGTAAGCTATCAGTCACTCTCTATGCCCCTGGAATCCCATAGCTCATATCAATACCTACTAGAGACATGCACCATTAAATCAAATACCCTATTTATTGGGAGACTTTACCCCTCTATAGACTGGGAAACATACACTGCCTCATATTTACAGACACAATGATTCCTGGACTTTATTAACATAAAATATCCCTGACCAGATACTGAGCACATGTACCAGAAGTTCAAACATACTGGTTCTGGTACTCAACCATATGGGACAGCACTGCACCCTCCCTCTACCAGTGTTATATCCTCACTGATGAGGCTGGACCACAAAGCTGTCTCCTCCAAAACATTAATCAACTTGATAAACCCTGCAAACCCTTCAACAGTTAGGAACTATTCCAAAGCAAACTACTTGCTATTAAACCCCCCCAAACATCTCCAACGCCCAAGTGAGAACTGCTCTCTCCAAAGCAAAAAACACAGCATCCATGGGACCGGATGGTGTCCCCGGCTGTGTGCTCCACGAAGTCAATGAGGAATTAAACCCACAGCTAGGACAGCTGTTTAATCATAGTCTTACCTCTGGATACGTACCCAGGGAGTGGCGCACTGCAACTGTGGTCCCACTTCACAAAGGCGGTGCCTCCACCGACCCTGGAAATTACCGGCCCATTAGCTTGACAAGCCTTATCTGCAAAGCCATGGAGAGGATCATAATGGACCTCATAAATAAAGACATAGGAATTTGCAGACTTTGGATCCATCCCAGTTTGGCTTTGTCAAAGGCAGATCATGCCTTCTAAACTTGGTTGACTTTTTCAAACAGTCACCAAAGCCATTGATGAGGAAAGGCAGTCCATACAGCCTACCTCGATCTGGCGAAGGCCTTCGATACAATACCCCACTCGGGTATCATTGAAAAACTCATCAGCTTAAATGTTAACCCATACATCACAAGATGGGTTGCAAACTGGCTGAGTGACAGAACCCACAGGGTCAGAGTTGCTGGCGCCATGTCAGACTCAAAGCCTGTCACAAGTGGTGTACCACAGGGCTCAGTCCTGGGCCCACTCTTGTTTGGCATCTACTTTTCCGAAGTACAAGCAAACACAGGAGGGTTATGGCTGACAAAGTTTGCAGATGACTGCAAACTGGGCACCATAGTAGAAAACACATCTGACACAGATATCCTTCAGAAGGGTATCACAGAAACGGATAACTGGTGCCAGAGCCATGGCCTAAAGTTAAATGCCAAAAAATGCATAGTCATACCCTTCGGGAAAAACAAGGTTACCCCTAGCTACCAAATAGGTGGCAATCCACTGAGCACAGAAGAAGTTATCAGGGACCTGGGGACCCAGGTTGATAGTAGTCTGTCATTCGACACCCATGTAGCTAAAGTAGTTAGGAAGACCTTCTACATTGCCCACCTTATCATGAAGGGATTCTCATCTAGATCAAGGGAGGTCATAGTCTCCCTATACTCATCACTCATCAGACCAATGATTGAGTACAATGCCCCATTCGAATGTATCTGACCCGACACTTGCAGCAGCTGGAGAGGCCACAAAAGTTCCTCACCAAAAGGATAAAGGGTCTCAAACATCTGTCCTATGCTGCCCGACTGAAAGAACTCCAGCTCTATTCAGTCGCCACGCTTGCTCAGAGGTGACCTTTGCCTAACATACAAGGCCATGTCAAACCCAGATTTGATGAATATGCTTCACCTCAAAAATCTAGATCCATCAGAGCCACAAGGGCGGGAGACTTAAACCTCGACACGGCTATTAATAGGACGTGCTGGAGGGATAGATTCATCACCCAAAGACTCCCTATGCTGTGGAATAAAATCCCAGTATATGTGAGGCAGAGCACCTCGCTGGCCTTGTTCAAGAGAAATCTTGACCAATGGATGGGAGATCGCAGATATACCCCAGGGATTACCTCAGTGTCACTGCTCAACAGAGGCACAGCAAAATAATGGGTATAGTTCCCCATACTAAAGGGGTGGCGTAAGCCACAAAACTATGGGCTAGGCTTGTAAATGCCCTCGGGCAGATAGCCTAGTATGAACCTATGAACCTATGAACCTATGAACAATAGTCTCTCAAAATACAGTGCACCTCCCCACACTGAGTTCACAGCTACCGATGTGAAATTGTTCACAGAGACCCCATGCAACCATGGAAGTGACTGAATAGAGGTTGCTGTACCTACTGGAAGTAGGCCCAAAACAGACTCCAAAAAAGCAAACTACACTGGTGGAATTATCATCTTAATAGGGTGTATAACAAAAGGAAAAAAAGTCATGGCTAAAATCAGGAAGACCAGCTCCCATAATGATGAGCTCACTAATTAAACTAAACAGGAAACCAAGAAGATGAATTAAATCCAACAACATCAGCTATGAGGTAAAAGATAGTTCCATGGGCTAAAGACATCACAAGTCTGTCTACTGTATATCCAAAGCCTCAAAAGGAGCACACAGCAGTGTGCCAATCTGGTGGTCAGTGGTGCCACCTTCACTAAGCAGAGTGATATAGCAAATTTGCTGGCTAACAAACATCAACCTCCCACTCCTCTGCCTCCCCCAATGAAATACCTACTAGAATACCCCATCACCACTGTTAACAGCAAGCAGATCATGGGAGCACTTATTATAAGGCCAAAAACACACAGCCTCAATGGGCCCCGACAATATGCCAGGATGCTTCCTAAATAGCTTAAAACATGACCTATCAGGACCACTTGAGTCACTTTTTAACTAGAGCTTTAAAACAGGTTTTGTAGCACAAGAATGGAGGACTTCACAAGGGTGGACCATTAATCAACCCCAGAAACTACAGTCCTATTAGTCTGACTAAGCTAATTAAAAAGGTATGTAATGAATTATCACGGAAATGATCAACAAAGACATAGGCAACCTTCAGATACTGAACTCAACCAAGTTTGGTTTTGTCAAGAGAAGGTCATGCCTGCTAAACCTGGTGGACTTCTTTAAGAAGGTCACCAAGGCAATGGATGAGGGTTAAATGGTGCACACCACCTACCTGTACCTGGCTAAACTATTTGATACAATGTCCCACTTGACTATAGTTGACAAACTCAGTGAACTGGGAATAAATCCTTATGTAACTCGCTGGGGTGCCTGCTAGCTCACAGATAGGATCCAGGACATCAGGATTGGTGAGACCATCTCCACTAAGAGATGAGTCACCAGCGGGGTACCTCAGGGCTCCATACTTTGACCACTTCTACTTGGCATCTACTTCTCGGAGGTAAAGGCTAATGTCAAGGGCAAGCTAGGAGGCTGGTCCCCAGCCATTGCTTAATTTCCTAATTGGATAATGGATAAGCGTGTCTCCTATCCTAGCCCTCATTGGCTATTTTTCACTTTTACTCTAGGAGGAGAGCAGGAAGAAATCATGATCTGAAGAAGGCTCATTGCCGAAAGCGTTTATCTCTCCATGCTAAAGTTTGACTGTGGTTGTTTTTATTGTCACTCTTTCTATTAAAAGTTCATTTCAAAAGTTTTTAAAAAAGTTCTTCAGAAGAGTGCAACTAAAGCCATGGAGGTGTACTGAAGATTGCTTTTCATATTTCTCTTGTTTCATTCGGTTACCTTTGGCAGTTCAGCAGTGTTTCTAAATCAACTTATAACTAAAGACCTGGTATCCAGGTCCAAGGAAGTCATAGAACCACTTTATTCAGCCCTTATTATACCCATCATTGAGTATAATACCCTCTTTCGCATGTACATGACCAGACATATGCAACAGTTGGAACACCCCCCCAAAGGTTACTTACCAGGAGAATGCAAAGTATAAACACATTGTCCTATATGGATCACCTTAAAGCCTTATCTCTATACACTGTCTCCTGTAGGTTACTGAAAGATGATATATGCCTGGCATAAAAGGCATCCCTAAATCCAGCTTTGATAGACTTTTGCACATCTGCAAAATGAACAGCATCAGAACCGCTAGATCCAAGGGTTTAAATTTTGTTGTGACATAAATAAGACATGTTGGAGAGACAGATGTGTGTCTCAGTGGGTCCCCATGCTCTGGAATAGGCTCCTCATCCATGTGAAGCAGAGTCCATCCATAGCCTACTTAACTGTAACCTTGACTAATGGAAGGGAAATATGAAAATTCACTCTGGGTCTGGCCACATGTCTCTGAGAGACAGAGGCAGACAGTACTGCTCAAATTAACATACCACCACATAACTTCTAAAAGATTCCTAACTGATATACCCTCTCCTAATAAATGCCCATGATACATAGGGACATAAATGGGTAGGCTTATAAAGACCCTGGTGGTCATTAGCCTAGTATATACCTATGAGCCTATGTATCTTGCTTAGTGGTACTGTTAGGGCAAAAGATGTCTAATACCCTAATGTGTAGAGTTGAAGTTAGGGGAAACAGTAGGGCTATGAGCAGAGTTAGCAAACATGACCAATGTGGTACAGGGGGATGCACATTTATTTTTGTCATTTGTGCAGGAATACCTCATGTAGTACTTGCCAGTGATACAGCCCCCATGCTTGGCAAAAGTCACGCAACTTATTTTTACTCTGCTTCTCACACTTTAATTTGCTTTGCATAAAACCTAGATCGATGATTTGCTACTTCCCTTATCATTTCAGTATCACACAATTCTTTCACAAACTAATGAATCATGTAACTCATCAAAATCAGAACTGTGACTCAGTTTTTAATTCAATAACATAAACTTTAATAAACTCAGTAGGACCTTGCACCCTAATGAAGGATAAAACTATAGATATGTATCAGATTCTGTTTTGCTTCACGGTAAGTCTGAAACTTCTCTCTCTCATCACTTTCACTTTTTCCCTTGCAGCATGCAGGAATATAGCACACTGTACTTTTTCAGCCTTTATGGATATTTATAGGTTCATAAGTAAGAACTAGGCAATCAGTCTAAAACTAGATTTGATGATATGTATTTGTACACTCATTCAACTCTTATGTACTATTGTGTGAAATTGGAGCTTTTCTCCCCGGGTCTCCGCTGAAAATGGACCTGTGTCCAGTCAGACTTTCCCGGTTATCAAATGTAAAATAAAATAAAATACAAATAAATAAATAAACTATTCCAAGCCTAGCCATAATACAAAATTCAGAAGTTCCCTCCAACCTCAAGGAAGGCAACACAGGATAGACTAGGAGGTATTTAAGACTGTCCATTCCATTTTCTAGGTGTACCTTGAAAGTGGAAAGGGTGCTACTCTGCTTGACATGTACTGGAAGTTTGTTCTAGAGTTGGGGATATGTTTAGATATGAACCTATTTAACCAATGTGTCTTATTTATTTGCTGATGAAGTTCCTAGTTCCAGTAACCAGTTATTTGAGGAACCATTTGGGGTTGTCTGATGGAACAGGATGCCAAAAATTATTGGATCTTTCATGGCTTGAAAGGCTATGCACAGATCCCCACAAAGGACTCTGTAAGAAACTGAGCACAGAAAGAGGGCTGTTGGCCTGTCCTGATAAGTAGGATATTTGAGGCTGATGATCATTTTATAGAATCACAGAATCAATTAATGTACAAAGCAACTGGGTCATATGATCAGCTATACCTTGCCAGTACCCACCCTTATATCTTATCTATTTTTTTCAAGGAATGATAAACCAGTCATACTAGTGCTGAATTTATGAATACTCATCCAATTGACTAATTCCCTTTTAAAGGAAGATAAGGTGTCACATTGCTTGATTTGGAGAGGGAGTTTATTCCATGGGAGGAATTGTCATTGCATGAAAAATCTATCTCTCCACCATGATTTGTTTATTTACTGAAGCAGTTTCAGATCTGTGGTTCAGGAGTTCACAGAACTTCTTGATTTGTGGACAAATAAGAGATCTTGAACTGCCAGATCTGTAATGGTCTGGAAAAGAAGGGAAAGATTACCAATAAGGAGTCTGTAGGACACTGAATACAGGCACAATGTCTCCAGCCTCTCTTTCAAAAGATCAGGTCCTTTAGACCCATATATATATATATATATATATATATATATATATATATATATATATATATATATATATATATATATATATATATATGTGTGTGTGTGTGTGTGTGTGTGTGTGTGTGTGTGTGTGTGTGTGTGTGTGTGCACGCGCGCGCGCGTATGGAAACTTTGTGATCTTTCTAGCTGCTTGATATGTTTAGTAAGATACATTCCAGACAAGTCATTGTATGTTATGATGGGCCTCATCAGTGCATAATATAGGTCAGGACTTCTTTGGACCTAGTGGAAATATCCTTTATAATTAGTTGTGCCAGACTGAAGGCTTTCTGACTAATGTTTCAACATGATGTTCAAAGAAGAGGGAGTTATCTACCTATGTCCAAAGTCTCTCACAAGGGTCTATATTATGTTGTCAAAAGACGTGCTCATCAAACACATCTTCATCGACACATAAACATCTAACAAGGTAATTGCCGAATGGCCACGTCAATGAATTTATTCCCAGGGGAAAAATGCTGGGCTGTCATTGGAGATTTGCCCTTTCCCCACTGTAGTGTGATCTTAGAGTTGGCATATTTAGTTACGGGGGTGTCAGGGGTGAAGCCCCCCACTTTGTAGGATTTGAATGTTTGTTTTGTGTTTCTTCGGCCAAGTGATTTTTTTCCCCTGGGAAAAAAATTGCTGAAATGGCCATTCAGCGATTACTGTGTTCGATGTTGTGACACCTGTGCACTGGCCCAGCAATCAAGGACCCTCAATCCTCACCACAAACACCAGTGAGGGGCATCCATGTAGGGAAAGGATAATAAATACACACACAGTAAAGTACAATTTCCCTCAAGACCACACAGAGATCACAGTCAGTCTGGGGCTGGTTTCTCCCTTTCTCTCAAGGTCCCCAATAAGACTCCTCACTGGCACAGCTATAGGGTCCAGATCTCAGCCTAGTGGGCAAGCCAAAACCTCCAGCACCCCTTGGTTCAACCAGTGCTTTGTGTCCCTGCCCAAGTAGCTGACACACACTTTGAGATAAGAATTTATACAACTACACAGACACTCCTGGGGAAGGCTGGCACAGGTTCTCCAGCTGTGCCCCTTTTACCCAGACTATACAGTAGAAATCACTGCCACCACCCAGCTAATATTTATCAGCTGCTCAAAGGCCCTTATGAAGGGTGTCCAATTATTAATGTACAATATTATTATCCAACTGGTAAGTGCAACCAAACAGTCAAGGCTTATTTGGAGTGACTTGGTACGGTATCACTATATACATGCAATGTACTCTTAGACCTTAAATTATTTCTACACAAAACAGCCGCAGTTGAAAGGTTTAAAAATATTTAATAAGAAATAATAAAAACACAAGACAATACTTCTTACTACACAATTTGTGTTTTTCACTGAATATTAACTCAGCTGAAGTTGTGACTGTCTCTCTACAGAGTACTTGTTAGAATTTCTGTGTAGCCATTGATAGCAGTGGAGGGTAGTTTCACCTCATCACTGACATTCTGTCTTGCCTTATGTAAGTGGTACATTTTGAGTTATCTCTGCTAAATATCAGAGCTTTGGCCAGCTAACATCTACCTGAAATCAACTGGACATATAAGTGAATTTAAGTACAATTTTATCTGCTCTTTTGCATATAGTACTGTATTTAATTTATGTATTTCTGCTTTTCACTGAATATTAACTCAACTGAAGTTGTGACTGTCTCTCTACAGAGTACTTGTTAGAATTTCTGTGTAGCCATTGATAGTAGTGGGGGTAGTTTCACCTCATCACTGACATTCTGTCTTGCCTTATATAAGTGGTACATTTTGAGTTATCTCTGCTTAATATCAGAGCTTTGGCCGGCTAACATCTACCTGAAATCAACTGGATGTATAAGTGAATTTAAGTACACTTTTATCTGCTCTTTTGCATATAGTACTGTATTTAATTTATTTACTGCGGTGGTGGTGCTGCGGTAGCGTTGTCGCCTCACAGTTAGACGTTGTCCATTCGATTCTCAGTTAGAGCGTCTTCTGTGTAGCGACATGCGTGAATGGGTGTTCCTTCATTGAAGGTTGTACATTAGGCCCAGCAAGCCAGTACGTAAAAATCTACTGCCAATAATTAGCAGACCGGAGTTCCGCTGTGGCGACCCCTAACCGGGAAAAGCCGAAAGACACAAAACTGTATTTAATTTATTTATTTGTGTTTTCACTGAATATTAACTCAACTGAAGTTGTGGCTGTCTCTCTACAGAGTACTTGTTAGAATTTCTGTGTAGCCATTGATAGCATTGGGGGTAGTTTCACCTTATCACTGACATTCTGTCTTGCCTTATATAAGTGGTACATTTTGAGTTATCTCTGCTTAATATCAGAGCTTTGGTCAGCTAACATCTTCCTGAAATCAACTGGATGTTTAAGTGAATTTATGTACACTTTTATCTGCTCTTTTGCATATAGTACTGTACTTAATTTATTTATTTGTGTTTTTCACTGAATATTAACTCAACTGAAGTTGTGACTGTCTCTCTACAGTGTTGGTGGGTTTGAAATTGCCTGCCCCTCTTGTAAATTTGTATTTGGATACTCCTTCTGGGCCCATCTCATTTGTTCACTCAACTGAGTGCAGTGAGATCATACTCTGATTTCAGGCACTCCTACTGTGTACAAAGAGAGCATTTGGGAATGACAACCCCTGTAACCTCTTAATCCTGCTCTGTTCCCTCCCTCAAAAAAAAAAAAATAAATTATATATATATATATATATATATATATATATATATATATATATATATATATATATATATATATATATATATATATATATATATATATATATATATATTTTTTTTTTTTATTCAGCTGCCCTTACTGTAACTGTCTTAGTTGCTCTTCTGTGTGCTGTTATCTGTTCAATCACTCTTACTCTGCACTTATTACTGCTTGTTAGTAGTCTTCTAATTTACTGCCTTCTGCACTTGTTTTTAGTCATTTGTTAATTTAATCGCATTTATTTGAACTGTATTTGCCGTAGTGTTGCTACACACTCGGGTGTGCTGGCCTGCACTACAATTTGAACTGCATTTACTGCTGTTTTAGCTGCTTTTCTGTAACAAAAAAAAATTCTAAGCTTGTTTCCTGCCCTTCCTATAACTAGTCAAGTCCAGATACAGACTTGCTGTATCCAGGACTGTTGGCAAGCTTCTGAGCCCCCCCCCCAAGCCTTTCTGTGTTGGAGGGATGCCTTCTAGCTTATCAGTGGGAGTGGTAAGCACTAGGTAGAATATCAACCATGGGAAGAGTGGGTTTTGGCCCTGACATTGTAGTTCATTGGCCGTTTGGGCAGTTTTTCCATCTCTTTCTACTTTCTGGTTAAAAGCCTGTTTTATGTTTGGTCCCCACCTTTCCTATAACTAGTGTAGTCCAGGTACAGATTTGCTGTATCCAGGACTGTTGGTAAGCTTCTAAGCCCCCCAAGCCCTTTTGTGTTGGAGAGAAGCCTTCCAGCTTATCAGTGGGAGTGGTAAGCACTAGGTAACTTATCTACCACAGGAGTGGTTTCTGGCCCAGAAATTATAGTTTATTGGCTGTTTGGGAAGCTTTTCCATCTCTTTCAACCTTCTGATTTAAAAGCCTGTGTTTGCTCTTGTTTCCTGCCTTTCCTGTTACTAGTCTAATCCAGGTACAGATTTGCTGTATCCAGGACTCTTTGTAAGCTTCTGATCCCTCAAAGCTTTTCCATGTTGGAGGGAAGGCTTCTAGCTTATCAGTGGGAGTGGTAAGCATCCGGTAGCCTATCTACCACAAGAGGAGTGGTCCCTGACCCAGAAATTGTAGCTATTGGTTGTTTGAGCAGTTTTTTTCCACATCTTTCAACTCTCTGGTTTGAAAGCCACACTTGTGCCTGGTTCCTGCCTTTCCTATAACTAGCCTAGTCCAGTTACAGCGTTGCTGTGTCCAGGATTGTTAGTAAGCTTCTGAGCCCCCCAAGCCTTTCTGTATTGGAGGGAAGCCTTCTAGCTTATCAGTGGGAGTGGTAAGCACTAGGTAGCCTATCCTCCACAGGAAGAGTGAGTTTTGGCCCAGAAATTGTAGTTTATTTGGCCGTTTGGGCAGTTTTCCATCTCTTTCAACTTGCTGGCTTAAAAGCCTATGTTTGTACTTGTTCCCTGCCTTTCCTGTAACTAGTCTAGTCCAGGTACAGATTTGTTATATCCAGGACTCTTTGTAAGCTTCTGAGCCCCCCAAGCCTTTCTGTGTTGGAGGGAAGCCTTCTAGCTTATCAGTGGGATTGGTAAGCATTAGGTAGCTTATTGCACTTGTTTCCCACCTTTCCTGTAACTAGCCTAGTCCAGATACAGAATTGCTGTATCCAGGACTGTTGGTAACCTTCTGAGCCCTGCAAGTCTTTCTGTGTTGGAGGAAAGCCTTCTAGCTTATCAGTGGGAGTGGTAAGCACTAGATAGCCTGTCTAACATGAGAGAAGAGGTTCTTGGTCCAGAAATTGTAGTTTATTGACCATTTGGACAGTTTGTCCATCTCTTTTAACTTTCTGGTTTAAAAGACCACATCTGCGCTTGTTTCCCATCTTTCCTGTAACTAACCTATTGGGTAGCACTAGAAAGCCTTAAACTGATACAAGTCTTCTAGCTTAGAAGAGAGATTTTGGAGTGATTAAGTATCAGTTTTCTGTACTTTCTTGCTGTACTTAACTGTTTTCCACCTAAACACAGATTTTCCAGCATTTATTGTGAATTAAAACCTTGTTTTTCACATATTGCACTTATTTGACTACCTGCACTTTTAAAACGTTTTTTGTATAAATAATCTGTTTAACTGTTGTAGGCCACACACTAAAGTGTGATAGCCTTTTCTGATCATTTGTAGTCATTCAAAGCTATTTTAAGTGTATTTTTTACTGTTTTTGCCTTATCTTTTCAAAAAAACAAAAAAAACCCAAAAATTCCTTGTTTCCCACCTTTCTAAGCTAGTATAGTCCAGTTTTCAGGCTAGTGCGGAATTGAGGACTGTGATACTAGTTTCTGAGTTGTCCATACCTTACTTGGTTAGAAGGAAGTTTCTCTGTTCACCTGTGAGAGAGGGGAGGTTTGAGCAACCTATCTGTCCCTGGAGGAGTGGTTTCAGCCCAGACGTTAGTAGTTTATTGGCCATTTTTGGCTAATTTCTATCTCTTTCATTTCCCTACTATAAAAACCGCGTTTGCACGGTTTTGCACACTGGGCAGTGCCAGTTAGCTATAGTTAAATTATTCCCGGCTCCACTAAGTCTCCTCTTCAGTTTTTCTCTTGAAACTCTCTACCTAAGCACTCAAAAAGCATCTTACAGCCCAGCACTTGCTCAGACCCAATAGCAAGTACTAATATACCCTAGCAGCAATATCCTAGATCTAGTCATTACCAATATGAGTGACCGGTGTTCCACACCTGAAGTCAATGCCTCATTGGTCCGATCCGACCATAAGCTAATTACCCTAGATATCCACATCCTGCCTCCACCCCCATTAAGGAAACCATAATAAAAAATTTCTCCAAAGCCAACTTCATGCTTCTTAAGACAGAAGTGGCGAACTTCATGACACCCATGCAGATGGACAATACAGTTACGACTACTGAATCCTACACAATTGCATTTTATAAGCACTTACATGAGTGCATGGATTGTGCTATCCCAAACAGAACCAAGACACTATCCTCCAAAAAAAGGAAGCCAATCTGGTGGTCCCCTGCCATAAACAAACTGTACAACAGAAGGAAGAAACTCTTGCAAAAGAGAGCAAAATCCCATGAGTGGAGGAGCTCCCTGGTCAGCCTCAGTAAGAAGCTGCGAGCCCTGATAAAATCCTCCAAAGCTAGTTATGAAAACAAAATCGCCACTGATTCTAAAGACAACCACAAAGCATTCTATAGTTATGTCAAGAATCTGAATGGCAACACTCAGATCTATTCTGAGTTACAGCACAATAGCACTAAATATACAGACCCAACTGATATTGCCAACATCCTGGCAGATAGGTTCAGTGCTAACTTTACCCCCCTCACCCCCTAAAGAGCCCATCTCTATACCAGAAGAATGCAAAGTTCATGTAATCACGGCTGCACAGGTAAAAAAACACACTCTCCAAAGCCAAGAACACAGCATCCATGGGACCAGACAACATCCCAGGCTATGTTCTACATGAACTACAGAATGAACTGGCACCCCACCTAAGTACCATGTTTAATCATAGCCTCACCTCAGGCTTTGTGCCTGCTGAATGGTGCACAGCAACGGTTATGCTACTCCACAAGGGGGGAGCCACCATGAACCCCGGGAACTACCACCCCATTAGCCTGATGAGCCTGGTCTGCAAGGCCATGGAACGTATCATCATGGAACTAATAAACAAAGACATTGGTAATCTCCAAACTCTGGATCCCACCCAGTTTGGGTTTGTAAAAGGCAGATCATGTCTCCTAAACCTGACAGACTTCTTTGAAGCAGTCACCAAAGCTGTAGACAAGGGTAAGGTGGTTCACACAGCCTATCTAGACCTTGCCAAGCCTTTTGACACCATCCCTCACTCTGGAATTATAGATAAACTCACTAAACTAGCTATAAATCCCTATGTCACAAGATGGGTTGCCAACTGGCTCACTGACAGAACCCACACTGTGAAAGTAGCAGACTCCAAATCCAACTTCAGACCCGTGACAAGTGGAGTACCACAGGGTTCAGTCCTGGGTCCTCTCCTGTTTGGTATCTACTTCTCTGAAGTACAGCCTAACACAGAAGGTCTTTGGCTAATGAAGTTCGTAGATGACTGCAAACTAGGAGCCTTAATCGAAACTCCTAACGATGTGGACATCCTACAAAAGGGCCTCAATGAGACAGATGCCTGGTGTCAAATCCATGGCCTCAAGCTCAATGCCAAAAAGTGCATTGTCATCCCCTTTGGTAAAAACTCTGTACCCATGAACTACAACATAGGTGGTAGTATACTTAACACCGAATGTGTGATAAGAACACAGGTGGACAGTAGTCTCCCCTTTGATAATCACATCGCCACAGTAATCAGGAAATCCTTCTACGTGGCACACCTCATCGCAAAAGATTTCTCATCCAGAAAAAAAGAGGTCATTGTTCCCCTCTACTCATCACTCATTAGACCCATTATAGAGTGCAATGCCCCTTTTGGTATGTACCTCACAAGACATCTCCAACAAGTGGAAAGGCCGCAGAAATACCTCACAAAGAGGATTACCGGCCTCAAACAGATGCCCTACACTGACCGTCTCAAAAAACTCCAGCTTTACTCCGTCGCATATCGCCTACTCCAAGGTGATCTCTGCCTAACATACAAAGCTATGTCAAACCCAGAGCTGTTGGACATGCTCCACTTAAAGAAATCCCAATCCCTCCGAGCTACACACTCTAGGGACCTAAACCTTGTCACCACAATAAACAGAACATGCCAGAGGGATAAATTCCTGTCCCAGAGACTTCCCATACTCTGGAATAAACTACCTATCTATATAAAACAAAGCTCCTCATTAGCACTCTTCAAGAAAAATCTTGATGATTGGATGGGAAATAGGAAATTCAACCTGGGGATCACCTCTGTGGCTCTGCTCGACAGTGGCACAGGAAAATAATTTTCTTGGGTGGCAAAAGCTAGGGTACCATTTTGGCTGGGCTTGTATAGGCCCCAGGGCCGATAGCCTAGTACCTACCTATGAACCTACCTATGAACACTGATTGCCCAGCAGGGCAAGGCTTTTTATTCACCCCTCACCAACCAAGTGACTAAGCAGCTCACCCTACTATTCAGGCATGACCAAAGTGCAACTTCAGGTGCACTCTCCAGTCCAGCTGGTGAATCTGGGTATCCTGAGGCAATGTTACAACAACCCTCTCCTCCTACCAGAAAACACTAACATATGTGAGAGATGCAATTATACAGCCAAACTGGAAGCTAAGCTGTCTCCACCCAAGACTGGAACAGACAGTCAAGAGGAGAAGGTTAACACTTGCACCATACCTCCAGCCACACACAGACCTACTAAAACAGCACTGGCAAAAAATACACATAAATACACAAAATCATACTCAGAGGCTCTAAATAAAAACCTGCAAAAGCATCAGAGACCTCCAAAGCAGACACCCAAACAACCTAAACCTCCTATCACAAACCAGACAACACATAAAACACAAAATCAGTGTGCCGCACAATCACAGCCCTTAAGGTGAAATAACATACCCAACACACTAGTAATAGGTGACTCTATAGTCAGGCAAACTGATGTCCCACTCACTAGGCTGGACAAGCAGAAGGTTACTGTTAGCTGCCTGTTGGGAGCCAGAATCCGCCACATAACACAAGCACTCAGGTCACTCCAGAACAAGTACAAATATGACTCTGTCATTGTTCATGTGGTGTGAATGACCTGAGACGTACCTCCCTGGACTACATGCATCCTGCCCTCACCAAGAATAATACCTCAGTATAAAGAAAAAATGATCAATTTCAACAATTGGCTAAGATTCTGGTGTCATTCAAAGGGCATCCAGTGTCTGTCAGCCTGGGACGACATGTTCATCAAGCTGCGCTGCTTCGTAAGAGATGGCTTGCACCTGTCACCCCTAGGCTTTTAAATACTGGCCAAGGCTCTTGCTGCCCCCATAGTGCCTTTTTAAGGCAAGGCTCAAAAGTCAAACCCACCTCTGTAAACAGCACAATTAACAAAAAAACTGAGGGTTATGCTACTCAATGCCAGGAGTTTAAATCTCAAAATGCACGTGCTCGAAGCACTCCTAAGTATGGAAAACATCGACATCTGTGCAGTAATTGAAACCTAGTTAAAGGCTCCAGAGAGCACCTTAGCACTACTGGGCTACAACTCACACCACACGTTTCGGCCACAGAACATGGACTGAAACACAAAAGGAGGGGATATATCCATATTCATCAAGAATACCTACACCTCCAGGTTAGTGGTGCAGCATGATACCTCTGAGATCATCCATGTGCAACTAACATCTGGCAAATCTGCAATGCAAATTGTGGCCTGCTACAGATCACCCTCCATGACTCAGGACCACCTCCCTCTCCTCCTACCAGAAAACACTAAAATATGTGAGAGATATACTGGAGACACTGGAAAATATGAAGGTCCTACCAAACACCCTGATATTGGGTGATTTCAATTACCCTACCATTCAATGGAAAAGCTACTCGAGTACAAATTCCCAGCCCCAGCACTTTCTGGAATTCATCAACTCAAATGCCCTGGATCAGCTGGTATAATCCCCTGCTAGAGGTGAAAACATATTGGACCTGGTCATTACCAACATGGGCGACAGGTGTTCCACATCGGAGGTCAACCCGTCACTGGTTAGATCAGACCATAAACTAATCACTCTGGATGTCCACACCCCACCACCACCCCCAACTAAGGAAACCACAGTAAAACATTTTTCTAAAGACAATTTCACCTTACTTAAGACAGAGGTGGTAAGTTTCACAGCTCCCACACTAAAGGATAATGCTGCCCAAGATGCAGAAACCTTTACAAATGCACTCTATGAGCACCTACAAGGATGCATGGATCATGCCATCCCTAGCAAAGCCAAGACTCACTCCTCTAAGAGAAGGAAACCAGTTTGGTGGACCCCTGCAATAAACAGGCTATACAACAGAAGGAGGAAACTAGCTCAGAATAAAAGCAAATCCCAAGAAGGAAAGACATCCCTGATCAATATCAGTAAGACACTAAGGTCCCTCATGAAATCATCCAAGGCTAACTTAGAAAGAAAAATAGCCAAGGATTAAAAAGATAACCACAAAGCCTTCTTTAGCTATGTTAAGAATCTAAATGGCAACTCACAGACATGCACTGAACTAGTGCAAAATAGTGTAAAATATACTGAACTACTGATATTGCCAACATCCTGGCAGATAGATTCAGTGCAAACTTCACCCCCTCTCACCTCCAAAAGGGCCCACAACAATACCAGAAAAGTGTAGTGTCCCAAAAATCACAGATGCACAGGTGAAAACAACCCTTTCAAAAGCCAAAAACACTGCGTCAATGGGACCAGATGGTGTCCCAGGCTGCGTCTTGCACAAACTACAGAATGAACTAACCCCCCCCACCTAAACACGCTGTTCAACCTCAGCCTCTCAACAGGCTACATGCCCATAGAATGGCGCACAGCAATGGTTATTCCTCTCCACAAAGGAGGGGCCACAACTGACCCTGGTAACTATCACCCCATGAGCCTAACTAGCCTGGTCTACAAGGCTATGGAGTGCATCATCATGGAACTCATTAACAAAGGCATTGGAAGCCTCCCAACACTAGACCTGACCCAGTTCGGCTTTGTTAAGGGCAGATCATGCCTACTAAACCTGGTTGACTTCTTCGAGACAGTCATCAAGGTCATAGATGAGGGAAAGGTGGTTCACACAGCCTACCTTGACCTCACCAAGGCTTTCAACACCATTCCCCACTCAGGTATTACAGAAAAACCCACCAACCTGAACATAAACCCCTACATCATGAGATGGGTTGCCAACTGGCTTACAGACAGAACTCACACAGTAAAAATAGCAGGCTCCAGGTCCGACTCTAAACCAGTCACAAGTGGTGTCCCACAAGGCTCAGTCCTGGGACCCCTACTGTTTGGCATATACTTCTCAGAAGTACAGGCAAACACAGGAGGACTATGGCTAACCAAATTCACCGATGACTGCAGACTCTCCGGCTGACATGGACATCCTCCAGAAGGGCCTTACTGAGACAGAAACCTGGTGTCAAAGTCATGGCCTCAAGCCAAATGCCAAAAAATGCATAGTCATCCTGTTTGGGAAAAACAAAGCACCCACGAATTACCACATAGGTGGCAGCCCCCTTAATACAGAGGAGGTAATAAGATATCTGGGAACCCAGGTAGATAGTAATCTCTCCTTTGACAATCGTATTGCCAAAGTAGTTAGGAAATCCTTCTATGTGGCCTATCTAATTACTAAAGGGTTCACATCTAGAAATAAAGAGGTTATAGTGCCCCTCTACTTGTCACTCATTAGACCCATCATAGAGTACAGTGCCCCATTTGGGATGTACCTCACAAGACACTTCCAACAGCTGGAAAGACCACAAAAGTACCTCACCAAGAGGATTACTGGCCTCAAACATATGTCCTATGCAGCCCCTTCTGAAAAAACTCCGGCTGTACTCAGTGGCATATCACTTACTCTGAGGTGATCTCTGCCTGACTTACAGAGCCATGTCCAACTCAGAATTGATGGACATGCTCCACCTAAAGAAATCCAAGTCACTGCGAGCCACGTGCTCTAGTGAGCTAAACCTCACCACAACAATAAATAGAACATGCTGGACGGATAGATTCCTGTCACAGAGACTCCCTATGCTTTGGAACAAAATTCCAAATTACATCAGGCAGAGCCCCTCACTAACACTCTTCAAGAGAAACCTTGATGAGTGGATGGGTAACAGAAAATACACCCCTGGGATCACTTCATTGGCAATGCTTGACAGAGGATCAGTTAATTAATCAATGGGGCAGCGAAAGCCGACACACTCTGGCTTGGAAGGTTGGGATTGGGGGGGTGGCCTAATGGTTAAGGTGTTTGCCCTACAAACACAAGGTACAGGGTTTAAATCTCACAGGGGATAATTGGCTAGGCTTAGAATGGCTCACAAGGGCATTTAGCCTTGTACTAACCTATGAACCTATGAACCTAGGCTTATAAATGTCCTCGGGCAGATAGCCTAGTAACTACCTATGAAGCTATGAATGTAAGAGTTCGGAGATCACAGAGAAATACTTAAAATAATACTATTGAAAAGGTCTGACATTGCAGAAAAACAAACTAGTCTAATCTTCTGATTTCCTAGCTATATCTAAGAGAAAATACAGTTCTAAAATCCTACTTACATCTAGACACAGGCAGAGCTGGTGATGTTGGATGTTCTCAAGACAAATGCTCTAATAATCTCATTCTGTCTGCCCTTAAATTGATAACACAGTACCAATGATTAATTTCAGATTACATCATTTCTTTCTGGTTCTCAGGCTAACAGATTGTCAGAAGTTAATAGCCCTTGACCTTGCAGCTGGTCAGGAACCAGAGCAATAAAAGAAATTATACATTCAAATTCTAGCTATTAACTCTGGCCTCAAAACAATAGGCAGAATTCCTTCATCCAGACATATCGACTCTGAGTTTTGACATCAAAGAGTTGACTTGTCAGCTTTGTTACAGCAGAGTGCACTGTTGTTACATTTTTGCAGTTCCACGTTTAACACCATTTTTTTACCATTTAAGAGAACAAGTCTGTGGCTTATATTAATATTCACAAATGACAGAATTATCTACAAAATTCTATTTGGCTAGGCTTGCAGCCTTCACCTATCTTCACACATCTCCCCCCTGGAGAACTCAAGCTAGATTTTCAAGTGACACTTGAGAAACATTGCTTTGCTTGAAAGGGTTAGGTCTAGCTGAATATACCTTACTCCCTGTCTTGACAGCCCATCTGCATTGGCATTGCTAATCCCACTGCTGTGCTGTACTGACATATATGCTTGCAACCCTAGGCTCCATCTTCGCATTTTGCTGGCTGGCTTTGTTTAACCATCTTAGGGGATTGTGATCTGTCACTACAGTGAATTTTCTTCCATACAGATAAGGCTGAAGTTTCTGCAGTGCCCACACTATGGCTAGACATTCCCTTTCTACAGCTGCATAGCATTCCTCCCTGGGTTGGAGCCTATGACTGAGATAAACTACTGGGTGCTCCTCTCCCTCTGAAGAAATCTGGCTAAGTACAGCCCCCATCCCATGGTTTGAAACATCCACCTGCACAACAAATTCTTTGCTGTAATCTGGACTGGCTAACACAAGGGGTCCTCCCAAAGCTTCCTTAAGCTCCTGGAATGCCTGCTCACAGGCTGTGGTCCACACTACCTTATCTGGCCTGTTCTTCCTTGTCAGGTCTGTGAGGGGAGCAACTATGGTACTATAACTGGGGACGAATTTTCTGTAGTACCCTGCTGTCCCTAAGAATGCTGCTATCTGCTTTTTGATAACAGGTGCGAGCCATGCCTGAATGGCTTCCACTTTGGCAGGTTCTGGCCTGATCTTACCACTCCTCACTCTATGTCCCAGGTAGGAGACCTCCGCCATACTCACCTGACATTTGCTTGGCTTAATGGTCAATCCTACCCTCTATAGTCTGCCCAGCACCTCCCTGACATGTTGAAGGTGCTCTTACCAGGAATGGCTGCAGATGGCATTATCATCTAGGTAAGCAAGGGCAAACCCTCCTGCTCCTGCTAGGATATGATCTACCAGCCTCTGGAAAGTTTCTGGGGCATTTTTCATCCCAAAGGGCATCTTTGTGAACTCATACAAGTCAAAAAGAGTAACAAAGGCTGACCTCTCTCTAACAATGAGAGCCAAGGTCACCTGCCAGTAACCCTTGGTAAGATCAATGGTTGTAAGATACTTAGCCCTACCCAGCTGCTCTAGGGCCTCATCTGTCCTAGGCATGGGGTAAGCATTTGACTCTGTGTGGCTATTTAATTTCTTGTAGTCCACGCAGAACCTAGTGCTACCATCCTTCTTTGTCACCAGCACTACTGGGGAGGCCCAGGGTCTGTTGGACACTTGAATTACCCCTAGTTCCCACATCTCATGCATCTCCTCCCTCAGAATATGTTTGACTCTCTCAGGCACCCTATAAGGGGCCTGCCTAATAGGCCTTTGGGGTCCTATATCCACCTGGTGTTGCACCAGGTGGGTGCACCCTGGTTTCTCAGTGAACATGTCCCCAAACTCCTGTAACACTGCTCGGATTTCTCTAACCTGGTTGGGAGATAGTTGCTGGGACATTGTACCCCTTCCACTGAGGTGTCAGTCCGAGCTTCACTGAGGAGATCAGTCACCAGATCTCCCTCAGACTCCTCGTGCAAACCACTTCAAATGCTCAGCACAAGGGCCTTCCTATCATGGTAAGGTTGCATCATGTTAACATGGTACAATTTGTGCCCCTGCCTTCTGCCTAGCAGTTCCACCATGCAGTTAACATCACTTACCTTTCTTACCACCTTGTAGGGTCCCTCCCAAGCTGCTTGTTGTTGTGTTTGGCAGGAATGAGAACCATTACCTGCTGCCCCACAGCACACTCTCTAGCTCGAGCATTCCTGTCATACCACACCATTTTCTGTGGTTAGGCTTCTGCCAGGTTCTCCTGGACCAAACCTATAAATTCCCTGAGCCTTGTCCATAGGTTTAGGACATATGTCACAACAGGCTCCTTGTGAGATTTACACTCACCTTCCCACTCATCTCAAATTAAATCTAGAGGTCCCCTCACCCTATGCCCATACAGCAACTGAAAGGGTGAAAAAAGTGTGGATTCCTGGGAGCCTCTATGTAAGCAAGCAATAGATGGCAAATATTTGTCCCACGTCCTCTTAAACTGGTCTGCAAATGCCCATAGCATGGACTTGATTGTAGAGTTTAACCTCTCAACAAGACCATTAGTCTGGGGATGGTAGGGGGTGGTCTTCATGTGCTTCACGCCACAGTACTTCCACAGACAAGTCAGCAGGTCTGACATGAAATTGGCACCTCTGTCAGTCAGTATTTCTTTTGGGAAATCTACCCTGCTGAAACTCTCTAACAAAGCATTTGCCACCTTTTCTGCTTCATTGGATGACAGAGCCACTGCCTCAGGGTATCTTGTAGCATAGTCTACTACCACTAAGATATACTTTTTCCCTGTGGAACTTGGGGTACTCAGAGGCCCCACAATATCCATAGCTACCCTCTGAAATGGCTCCTCAATCACAGGCAAAGACATCAAAGGAGCTCTCACCTTGTCTCCTGCATTGCCTACTTTTGGCACTGTTCACAGGTCCTGCAGTACCCTGTTACATCTCTGGAATTTCCAGGCCAATAGAATTTCTGTTTAATATGTCTCTTTGTATGTTTTATGCCCCTATGACCTGCAAAGGGAATATCATGGGCTATGGCTAGAAGCGCAAGATGGTAGTCCCTAGGCACCACCAACTGCTGTACCCTCTGGGGTCCACTCTCTATACAGTAACCTTTTGTCCCAGTATACAGATTCCCCCTTCCCTTGAGAATCAGGTGCCTCACTAGCTACCTCCCTCAGGCCTTGCAATGTAGGGTCTGAGAGCTGAGCCTGTCTCTACTCTCTGTTTGCAACCCTTCCCAGCTCCCCTTCTACAGGAAGTCTGGCATCCTCTGACAGTGGTGCCTCACTGTCAGCCTGTGTACTACTACTCAGCTCTACCTTTGCAGTCCCTCTGTCCAAGGGAACATCAGTACCCACAAGCAGCTGCTACAGAATAGCTCTCTCCCTGAAGTAACCACCTCACCAGTGCTGGCTGCAAGTATGCAGTCTGTCTGAGTCAACCTCAGGCTACTAGACTCACATGTTTGTCTCCTAGCCTGACTGCATGTACCTGCATAAGCACATGGTACTGCCTCATCCAAATTCCCCTATCAGGACATCTGCAGGATGGTAGTTTGGTACCCTTGTTGTCTCAAGACAACCTACTATTGGCATTTTATCTTTCCCACTTACTGGCTCTCTCACCATGTATTCTCCACCTTGCCTCTGTGGACATCTGTATGCCACATGGCTGCACTGGTTCTATTCAAAACATTTAACCCTACGTCCTGGACATGCACCTGGACTAGTGGTTTCCCCTGCTACTGACAAATTCTTTTGGGAGCAGTCTGGGCTGCCCACTATGGGTTCCTTTAGACCCATGAGCAGTACTGGGGGTCCCTTTCCTGTGCAGGGATGCCCTGTTTGCTAGGTATAGGTCTCCCTTCTTCTCCAACTCATATGAAGTAGCACATTGTCTATCAGCTAACCAGATCCTCATGTCCTCAAGCAAACTGCTAAGGGCTTGTTCTCTCACCAAAAGGTCTGCCAGCCCTTCAGAAGTGGTGACCTGACATCCACTCACCCACCTATGAAAATAAGCGCTCAGTTCAGCAACATATTCACACACACTTTCATCTGCTTTGCATCTATGCTCACCAAACTTTTCCTGTAAGTTTCAAGTGTTACCATAAAACATTCTAACAAGTGATTTTTAACAGCAGTATAATTAAAATTTTCACAATCGGCAAGTTTAGACAACACAGTTACAGCTTTACCATGGGGTAAGGGGGTCAGGAACTATACCCAGAGCTTTTGGTCAACATCATACTGTTTACATACCCTCTCAAACATATGAATGAAACTATTAAAATGATCCTCCTCTTAAAACTGCAGAAGAAATTTACTGACCTTTTGTGCTTCTGGGGTCCAGTTACACCCTTCCCCATTACGTCCATGACTCTGGCCAATAGTCAGCATCTCCTTCTCATGGTGCCTCTGCCTCTCATTTCCCTCAGCTTCCAGGCATAGCAGTTTCTCATTTTCCTCAGCCTGCAACCATCACAATTTTTCATTGTCCTCACTCTCTAGACACCTCAGTCTCTCAGCTGCTTCTATTTCCAAATGCCTGGCCTCCAACACAAGTCTCTTTAGCTCCAGATGGATTTTTACATCCTCTGCAGAAAGGTTGAGCTGTCCATTTTCTGAGTGTGGTACATCTCCACGGACAGTCTGATTGTCCTCCTGGTTCCTGTTTTCTGATGCAGCTGTGACCAAAGCTGCAGTCATTTCTGCCTTAGTCAGGCTTCCATGCACCAGTCCCCTAGCCTGGCACATCTCAGCCAGCTGGCTCCTTGTCAGCTTTCCATACTCCTCTGCTGACATGCTGTCTGCTCTCTCTGACTAACTAAGCTAACAAAAGAAATAAAACAATTGTGATCTGAACTCTGTGTATTCAGTGCGTGGCTGATTTAGAGTACAAAACACCTTCAGTGATCACTGTACACAAGCTACAGAAATTCCCTCTACCCACACCGCTACAAGCCAAGTAGTATTTGCCAACCAATTAATATGTGGTGTAGATATCCCACCACTGCCAAACAATTAATATGTGATGTCCATGCACTGGCCCAGCAATCAAGGAGCCTCAATCCTCACCACTAACTCCAGTGAGGGTCATCCATATAGGGAAAGGATAATAAATAAACACACAATAAAGTACAATTTCCCTCAAGAGCACACAGAGATCACAGTCAGTCTGAGGCTGGTTTCTCCCTTTTTCTTCTAGTCCCCAATAAGACTCCCCACTGGCACAGCTATAGGGTCCAGCACCCCTTAGGTCCAACCAGTGCTTCATGTCCCTGCAAAAGTAGCTGACACACACACACACTTTGAGATAAGAGTTTATACAACCACACAGACACTCCCTGGGAAGGCTGGCACAGGCTCTCCAGCTGTGCCCCTTTTACCCAGACTATATGGTAGAAATCACTGCCACCACCCAGCTAATATTTATCAGCTACTCAAAGGCCCTTATGAAGGGTGTCCAATTATCAATGTGCAATATTATTATCCAACTGGTAAGTGCACCAAACAGTCAAGACTTATTTGGAGTGACTTGGTACAATATCACTATATACATGCAATGTACTCTTAGAGCTTAAATTATCTCTACACAAAACAGCCACAGTTGAAAGGTTTAAAAATATGTAATAGTAAATAATAAAAACACAAGACAATACTTCTTACTACACAGTGCTAGTCAAGAGTTCAGAGATCACAGAGAAATACTTAAAATAATGCTGTAGAAAAGTTCTGACATCACAAAAAAGAAAACTGGTCTAATCTTTCTATTTCCTAGCTATATCTAAGAGAAAACACAGTTCTAAAATCCTACTTACATCTAGACACAGACAGAGCTGGTGATGTTGGATGTTCTCAAGACAAATGCTCTAATAATCTCATTCTGTCTGTCCTTAAATTGATAACACAGTACCACTGATTCATTTCAGATTACATCATTTCTTTCTGGTTCCCAGGCTAACAGATTCTGAGAGGTTAATAGCCCTTGATCTTGCAGCTGGTCATGAACCAGAGCAATAAAATAAATTTTACATGCAAATTCTAGCCATTAACTCTGGCCTCAAAACAATAAGCAGAATTCCTTCATCCAGACATATCGACTCCGAGTTTTGACATCAAAGAATTGACTTGTCAGCTTTGTTACAGCAGAGTGCACTGTTGTTACATTTTTGCAGTTCCATATTTAACACCATTTTTTCCCATTTAAAAGAACAAGCCTGTGGCTTATATTAATATTAACAAATGACAGAATTATCTAAAAAAATCTATCTGGCTAGGCTGGCAGCCTTCACCTATCTTATAGGTTCATAGGTTCATACTAGGCTATCTGCCCTAGGGCATTTATAAGCCTAGCCAGAGTGTGTTTGGCTTTTGCCACCCATTTTAAAATAATTTTGCTATGCCCTTTTTCGAGGTTAGTATACTGTGCCTCTGTCTAACAGTGACACAGAAGTGATACCCGGGGTAAACCTACGATCTCCCATCCACTCATCAAGATTCCTCTTGAAGAGAGTCAATGAGGGACTCTGCCTAACCTGGACTGGGATTTTATTCCAGAGTGAAGGGAGCCTCTGGGTTATGAATCTGTCCCTCCAGCATGATCTATTTATTTCAGTGCTGAGGTTCAAGTCTCTCGAGCGCGTAGCTCGATGGGATATGGATTTTCTGAGGTGCAGCATGTCCATTAATTCCGGGTTGGACATGGCTTTATACGTCAGGCACAGATCGCCTCTGAGCAGGCAGTATGCCACTGAGTAGAGCTGGAGTTTCTTTAACCGGGCAGCATATGGCATCTGTTTGAGCCCTTTGATCCTCTTGGTGAGGTACTTTTGGGGTCTTTCCAGTTGCTGCAGGTGTCTGGTAAGGTACATCCCAAAAGGGGCATTGTACTCAATTATGGGCCTGATGAGGGATGTGTAAAGAGGCACAATGACCTCACCTGATCTAGATGTGAATCCCTTCATGATTAGGTGGGCTATATAAAATGTTTTTCTAACCACTTTGGCCACGTGGTTGTCAAATGAGAGATTGCTATCAACTTGGGTCCCCAGGTCCCTAATTACTTCTTCTGTACTTAATGGATTACCACCTATGTGGTAATTTGTGGGCACTTTGTTTTTGCCAAAGGGGATGACTATACACTTTTTGGCGTTTAGCTTGAGGCCATGGTTCTGGCACCAGTTGTCTGTTTCTATGAGGCCCTTTTGGAGGATGCTTGTGTCGGCTGGAGTGTCGATTATGGTGCCCAGTTTGCAGTCATCTTCACAGATGTTTATGTGTTGATAAAGACGTGTTCAATGAACACGTCTTTCAACAACATAATATAGACCCTCTCACAACATCTTTATTTTGGAGTCTGGTGTTTCTATAGTATAAATTGGGTGGAGGGTTTGCTTGCAAGTTCAACAAAATTGCATTCTGTAGCATTTAGAGACAATATTTAGAGCACCAACTATTAATATGTGTAAGTTCACTTTGTAGCGTCTGCATATCAGAAGGGATTCAAGTATAACACCCAGTTTATGATAATCTTCAAATCTGATGCAAGCAAGCTAAAAACTCACAAAACTCCTTTTTGCACTTTAGCAGTCCGCACCCTTACCACCAAAAAAGGTTGGTTGCCAAGGGGTAACTTGTTAGAGTGGACCAAATGGTCATCATGCACAATGACTTTATTGAAGAGGTTAACACCTTGTGGTCCATGTTTCTTAGTAGGGCCTACCACTCTGACCTTGTGGATAAATTAATTTCAGAGGTTACTATAAAAAGACTAAATGGCCATTTCCACCCTATTTTAAGCCGCTGTGGCACCTCTGAGCAGTTTGTAGATCAGCCACATGAAATAATATGCAGTGAGGACAGGACCCAGAGTCAATTGGAAAAGAAGGGGTAACATCTGAATTTTCAAAAGCCTTGGTTTTAACCTTTAACCAGGACACTGCCATGTTAATGTTCAAACATAAGATAGAGAATAGGGGAAAACCTAAGAATTGTATATAGAAAGGGGCCACATTTTAAGGATTTACTGAGGACAAAGTACAGGGGAGAAACCAAATGCAAACAAGGAATGGTTAAGTGTGGAGCCTGCACATGGTGTAATAAAATTCAAGTGGCGAACAGCTTTACTGTTAGGAATAATACATATTATCTTAGGAACAGATATATTTGCACTTCTAAAGCAGTAGTATACCTGGCCTCATGTAAATCTTGCCTGTGTTTCTATATAGGAAAGACGGAGAGAAGGTTCTCTCAGAGAATATACGAGCATGAGTATGCCATTAAAAAACATAACACAAATAATACCCTAGCAAAGCACATCACCAATAATAAAGGGCGTGTTTTCCATTACATGGCTATAGATCATGTCATTATTGACGACAATAAACCTTGGGCACTGACGTTAGAAATCAGTGAACTTAAATGGCAGATTTGCCTACAGGCTGACAGCTGGCCAGGTATAAATGAGAGAAGCTCCATCTCCCCCATTTTGAATGGGGATATATATATATATATATATATATATATATATATATATATATATATATATATATATACACACATAAGAAAAACACACAGGTCATAAGTAGATCACACAAAAGATTCTATAAAAGTGTAAGCAATAATTATGAGAAAGCTAAAAATGTTTTTGCTTATATAGCTTGTTTTTAAAGAGTAATTTAATTATGCATTAGTGCATGCAACATTTCCACAACCCATTGTGTCTTTTTTTAATGTTAAGTAAGTGTATAGATTCATTGTGTAGTGGTTCCCTTACAGCACTTGATTAGTTAATGTGTGAGTTAAATTCAGCATCAGTGTGTGGCAACCAATGAGAATGGAAGGTAAAGCATAAAGGAAGTGACATTTGTGAACTTTGTTTGTATAATGAAGTTTTACACATTGTGAAAGAAAAGAGCTAACCAGTTTTTATTGTTTTCTGTATTAAAGTGGTGCTTGCACCTTTTGAGTACTTGTATACAGTCTACAGTTGTTCTTCAAGCTGTTTCTACATTCGTTGACTGCCTTTGGGATTTTTTTAATCTTCATATCTGTTTAACCAGAACTCCTGATTTTTAATTTGGAGATTAGACAAGTATATGCCAAATAGCAAATGTCCGAGCACGGAACCTTGTGGTATCCCACTGGTTAGTTTCATGATCTCTGAGGACATACCTGCCACCCTCAAAGTATGGGCTCTGTTCATCAACCGAGTTGCTATCCATCTAACTACAGTGCATTTAGCTTGTTGGTAATATTGGCGAGTGGTTTAGTATCAAATGCTTTGGCAAAACAAGGTATGTTTTATGGACAGCATGACCATTGTCCATGGTTTGAGTTACCCTCTTAAAAAGATTTGCCAGATTCATCATACATGTGATACCCTTAATAAAGCCAAATTTCTGGGGATCAAGTCTCATAAGATTTTTATATTGTAATAATCAGGTCTGTTATGACCTATTCTGTGGCCCTATAGATTTGGCAAGAAATGTCTGAGGTCTCTCAAGATGAGTGATATGTTTACACAAATTCATAGATATAATGCATATGTGCGACAATGTCCACAAAAAGTTCAATCCTCCAGTCTCCTGAAAACTGTCAGAATACTACAGAGGCATCTTTCTATGTACACTAGCATAGTAACAGTCTGAGCTATGCAAAAACTCTGTCACGGTCCATTGTTCTCCATTATTGTCATATTTATACCTTAGAGTTTTATAAGGTTCATTGTATTGTCCTCTGCATGAATCTCACAATTTTCATTTGCAAAACTGTAGATCTCTGGGCAAGTCATTTAATGAGATAGTTTTCCAGAATAATGCTGAAATTATGCATTTTCTACTCATTCAGCTTAAGTGGCTATCAAATGAATATGAAAAAATGCAAACAAGAATGGAACATGTGGCATAACACGTGTCACATCCATGTCCTGTGAGAAGTTCCCTGTAATTTCTAGAATCGGAAACCATCACCTTGTGGTACCTGCCAGTCACATGTTGCTCTACATAATAGCTGATTAGAGAAGTTAAGTACTGTAGATTGAATGCAGTAACATACATTAGAAAGTTTCTTCAGACTGCAAAATAACATATGATGCTCCAGTCCATGTATGCTGTAGCATTCAAAAACTAAACCTTGAAGCAGAATATTATGCAGGGAATGTCTTTATTGCCTTTTTCTGAAGGAAATGATGGAATGAGTCATTGCCTTACTGCTGGAACATAAGTTTAGTATGATGTTACAGGATCAGATACTCTACTGAAAATAATCTCCTAATTATGAAATTAATCTATTAAACTGCTATACATGACAACTTATACAAAATGTCATGGTACGTATGAAAGCTCACCAACTTCTCAAAAATCTGTAAACCCCAGCTTTCCCACTAAAATTATGACCAGTAAAAAATGAGTTATAGTAAGTATTCTGGGCATGACAATCACTTTCCATATTTTTATAATCCAGTTATGAAGTCATACTACCACTATCCAGGTGAACCGCTCCACTTTTTTAAAAAAAAAACTTAGTATTCAGATCATCCACAAATGTATAATTGGGAAACCACCTATCCCATAATGCATCAGTACATGGCTATTCTTATTCTTAGCAGCTCATGCATATTGAGTAGTCTAACCCTTGTTAGTAGGCAATGATGTTTCATAATTTGTACATTTTAATGCCACCTGTATCAATCTATCTAGAAAAAAAGAAAGAGCAATTTCTATTGTTACAAACTCTGCTTTAAATTTGAATGATATTAATGCGTTCTTAAAAGTAACAATTGTAAGGTGATATAGTTGTAGCTAAGACTGCAAAATTTGGCATATATTAATGAATCTCTGCAACCATTAACATTCATGTGTTTATTAACTAAATGTTTACAGTCACAGTTAGGTGGAGGTGACTTAAAGCTACAATTTCTATAGGCTATAGATTTGAATTAGACTATTATGTTTTTTGTTAAAAAAGAGCTATTCAGTTCAGGAAAAGCATGAATAATTAATTAAAACTGTGTATTACAAAATGCAAAAAAGAACAAAGTGACATGGAAACATTTTTTTCTGCGTTAAGTTCTGTATGAAAAATATACTAATGCAAATTTTGAATCTTAAATCAAAACATGAGAGAGAAGTGTTTGTGAGGGATAGGTAGGAGGAATATAATGTGGTTTGTTGTTTTGCATTTATAAAGCATTTTCAGCACAATACAATTGTCTATTAAGCAACCTTGGACAAAATAATGAGGTTATGATTTTCATATATTTCATTTTTTAAGCTATGCAGTCTCATTCTTTCATCTACATTTAATGCTGTGAATGCATTTTCAATATTCAAAAATCAGCTGCTCAGCTTCTAGACTAACTTTCATTGTATCAACAATATACAAGGATATTAATCTACAGAAACGATTCACCTAAAACTTAGCTTTTAATCAGATTCAAGTGAAGGTCACAAAAGTTATTGACAGAGTACAGTCATTGAAACACCCTATTAATCTTGAACTAAGAGATCTCGAGATGAAAAGTTAATTTACAATAGATAAGAAAAACATACATAATCATTTAAGTGCTTTGTTGCTTAATTCAGTGTAATATATTTTCATTTTTATATTTATTAATAGTTTGCTTACAGTTAGACATGCACATACAAGGATGGCAATTTGATTTTAACAAAGATAATCTGAACTGAAAATTGCTTAGTATTATAGACAGCATAAAAAAATTATAAAGAAGGCATCCCTGTTTAGAAATAGAAAAGCAAAGACTACATAGAAGGCAGTTCACAAAGCAAGAAACAAAATGCAGCTTATGTATTCCAAAGATAAAGGGTCTTGCATCAAATTAAGTTTTAGTAAAGTGCTTTAGTGAAGCAAGCACTGAGTACTACCAGAAACACTTCCCTTTGTCATCATTTAAATAATCTTAAGTTTACTAATACATAATTTACACTTCTATATTAATGTCCCGATAAATGGCACATCACAAATATAAATTAAATACACATTGTATGGGGTGTTGCTGTTTGCAGTTCAATAGAACCATAAAATGGGAGACAGTATTCCTGCAAATTGTAACACAGTAATACTGCATATATAATTGGTGGATTTCTTGAAAATAAAGGAGTAATGACAATTTGTTTTTTCTGCTTTTTTATTTGGCTAAGAATTTAGTCATTATTTATGACATATTTTATATATATATAGGTTTAAGCTTTATATGTAATGTCATGATCTGTAACTTGTAGCTGTGACAATGTGTGATGTTCATCATACTGATCACAGCTGCAGTAACTTTAACTGCATGGACTATATTTTGCTAAGGAAATAGCAACCATCCTGCTTCCAAAGCTTCAAGGGCACCTTCCACACACTTATTCACTAGTCAGCTTAAGATGAGCTAAAGAAAAAGAGTGGTTTGGGTGCCAAGCCCTTCAGAACATCCTTAACACTGAACAGTGCCACACTTGTGGGCTTTTGAGGACTGACAGCCAGCTAACATTTTCCATTGCTAGATAGATAAGCTACTATCAGGGGGGAAAAGTTAGACTTTTTAATTTTATGACTAAAACTGAACTTTTTCTGTAAAATTAATTGTTATAATGGGAAAAGTGTTTTTTGAGACTGTCACATGACTTTATTAACTTAAATAGGAGTGTTGCTTTTTACTTTTGTGAAAAACAAGTTTTTAAAACTAATGTAAAACTATCCCCAGGATTCAATAAAGTCTGTGTAGGCTCAGTGTAGAGCATACATGGAATGTATCCGTGTACACGGCCACAGTTCCCTCTCGGCAGTGTGCCATACATATTAATTAGGTGCGTGCCTAAGGGAGGTCACAGCAACACAGATATTGAATCCATGTAAGACTGATGGTGCAGCCACACACCTTTCAGCCCATCCACCTTAGCCGAGAGATGTACAAGACATTTTATTTCATTAAATTGCATTTTAATTTTTTTTTTTTTTTTTTTTACATGTATGTGCTTCTCTGAGTGGTGTGGCACATTACTTAGTTATGCTTAGCTTTGGACAGATATACATTAGACATTTGCTAGACATCTAAAGATAAATACCGGATGCATTCAATGTTAATAAATCATTTTTTTTTTTTGTGGTTGTTTGCACAATGCTGCGCATTGCTTAGCTAGGCATAGTATGGCATATTAAGCATGAGACATAGGGTCATAGGTTCATAGATGTGTACAAGTTAATGGCCCTGGAGCCTTTACAAGCCTAGTCCATAGGATTACCCTGGCATCGTGCCACCTGACCTTAGTTCACAGTGCCTCTGTTGAGTAAAGCCACTGGAGTGATCCCTGGGGTGAATTTTCTACTTCCCATCCACTCATCAAGATTTCTCTTGAAGAGGGCCATTGGGGTGCTCTGCTTGACATGTATGGGGAGTCTATTCCATATCATGGAAAGTCTCTGGGTTATGAACCTGTCCCTCCAGCATATTCTGTTGATTGTGGTAATGAGGTTGAGGTCACTGAAGCATGTGGTGCGGAGGGATTGGGATTGCTTTAGATGTAGCATTTCTAACAGAGCTGGGTCAGACATGGCTTTGTAAGTCAAGCAGAGATCGCTTCTAAGTAGGCAATATGAGATAGAGAATAGCTGGAGTTTTTTGAGTCTGTCCATATAGGACAAAATGTTTAAGGCCTAGGATCCTCTTTGTGAGGTACTTTTGCGGCCTCTCCAGTTGTTGCAGATGTTTAGTAAGGTACATGCCAAATGGGACATTGTACTCAATGATTGGCCTAATGAGGGAAGAGTAGAGGGAGACAATGAACTCTTTCTTCCTGGATGCAAAACCCTTAGTAATAAGATGTGCCACACAGAAGGACTTTCTGACCACAGTGGCAATGTGGTGGCCAAAGGAGAGGTTGCTTTCAACCTGTGTTCCCAGATCTCTTACAATGCCTTCTGTGTTCAGTGGACTACCATTGATGTGGTAATTCATGGGAACCGTGTTTTTCCCAAAGGGGATGCCGACACATTTTTTGGCATTGAGCTTAATGCCATGGTTCTGACACCAGTTGTTGGTCTCAGTGAGGCCTTTCTGTAGGATGTCAACATCACTTGGGGAATTAATAATAGCTCCCAACTTGCAGTCATCTGCAAACTTTGTCAGCCAGAGTCCTTTCATGTTGATCTGGACTTCAAAGAAGTAGATACCAAACAGGAGAGGACCCAGGGCCAAACCCTGTGGGACTCCACTTGTGACTGGTCGGCAGTCTGGCTTGGAGTCAGCTACTTTCACACTGTTGGTTCTACCTGTGAGCCAGTTTGCAACCCAGCTAGTGATATAGGGGTTGATGCCTAGCTTAGTGAGTTTTTCTATGATTCCTGAGTGGGGAATGATATCAAAGGCATTGGCCAGATCAAGGTAGGCTGTATGAACTACCTTGCTTTCATCCACAGCTCTGGTGACTGACTCAAAGAAGTCAACCAAGTTGAGCAGGCATGATCTACCCTTCACAAAACCAAATTGTGTGGGATCCAGAGTTTGGAGATTCCTTATATCCTTGTTTATTATGTCCACGGTGATGCGTTCCATAGATTTGCATATCAGACTCATCAGGCTAATGGGGCAATAGTTCTCGAAAGACATCAATAAAAACAACATCATGAAAGGAACAATGCTGGAAAAAAAGAGTTTTACTTACAATCTAGAGGCACAGCGATGGGGGCAGCATTTGCCCCATCGTATTCTGTCTTATACATGGGTGAATTCGAAAAGCAATTTATGTTTCAAAAATCATTTTTTGTAAATAATGTTGTGTACTACAAATGTTATATAGACAATCTCATTTTTGTATGTTGGGGTGACAAGTTGCAGTTTGAAAAGTTTATGGAGGAGCTTAATGTAAATATACATGGACTTAATTTTGTTTGGCAATGTATGGATGATAATACAACTTTTTTAGATGTTGAGGTTTACATTAATGAGCAGGGTAGAGTTCAACACAGACCATATAGAAAACCTACTCTGGTGAAAAACTTTCGGCATGCTGACAGTATGCATCCCCCACATTTACTTAATGCACTGCCATATGGTGAATTTAGAAGAATTTTCTACAATACCTCTGAAAAGGAACTTAAACAACTCTTCATGGGTGAGGTACATGAAAGACTATTATTAAGGGGTTATTCTGAGACAACTATCTCTAAAGCTCAACAAAAGGTTATTAAACAAGGATATAGGGCAGGCTATTGTCATGTAAAGAGAAATAGGTCACAAGAAGAGGAAAAGTTATTTTTTGTAACTAAGTTTTCTGATTTTTCTGAAGCTTTGGAGGAAATAAGACAATTTTGGGGTATAGCAACTGAGAATGTTACAGTGGGAAATCTTTTTCCCAAACATTACTTTCTCATATGGCAGGCATAATAATTTGAAAGAATTGCTTAATAGAAAAAATTATGAGATTGGGGATGAAAATCTGTTGGCATGCATAAATGTGGGAATTGCACCATGTGCAATAAGGTTAAAAACTACATGGTAATAAGATTAATGGAAAAATCTACTTTGCCAAGGAGAAATTTAACTGCAACTCATGTGGGGTGGAACGTATTGGAGACATCAGAAGGAAAAATATGGATAGCCCTGTAGCTAACCATTTTATATTTGCACATCAAGGGCAAATGGGGGGGTTCACTTTTAGTATACTAGCATGACCTAAAGTTCATAATGACAACTTTAAAAGGGAATTGAATAAACTTGAGTACAGGATGATAGTAAATTATCATACATTAAGTCCTAGGGGAATGAATTTATATAGAAATATAACTTTGTAAAATAAAAAAATAGTTGGACCAAAGAGTATGTATAGTAAGAATAAATTCATGAATATAAAATTATGATATATTTTAAAACAGTTAGTTTAGTATAATATAAATATGGGCTTGATTAAATTAAAAAGGTTAACATGGAATTTTTTTCATGAATGCATTAGTTTATAAGATCTGGTAAAACTAACATATATATATATATATATATATATATATATATATATATATATATATATAGGTATAAAGAAACTTTTACATGTATTTGTATGTACACATGAATTATTATTCTATGTTTAAAGTATATGATTACATCATATGTGCTTATTTTTTGTTTATTTTATATATATATATATATATATATATATATATATATATATATATATAATGTTTTCTTTTGAGTTGCATAGAATTGCACTATGTGGTTGCACTTTAAATAAATCAGTTAATAATGAGTATTAGTACTCGATTAATTAATTAATTGTATATATTTGTTTGCAGTGTTTGGTATAAAAAAACAAGCTGAATAACGCAAGTCACCACACCCAAAGTCAGGCAGTTTGAACCGTTTATTTGTAAAGTGCTCTTCGTCTCAGGCAATCCCAAGACTTCTTCAGACAAAGTACTAATACACATGTCCCTTCTTATACCTTCCACAATTAAATCAAATGGCACACCATTGGTTAAAAACATCAATTCATTAAATATGCTAAACAGCTCTAAGTCAGGGGCGATTCAAACTGCCTGACTTGGGGTGTGGTGACTTGCGTTATTCAGCTTGTTTTTTTTGCCTTTGTTTGCGAGCTTTCCTAGTTTGCAGTGTTTGGTATATAAGGAGGTGATGTTTTGTATTAAATTGTTCAATTTGAAGGCGAATGACCGAGGTACCAGAACGTGCAATAAAAGGAAAAGCATCTTCCAGCATTGTCCCTTTCATGATGTTGTTTTTATTGATGTCTTTCGAGAGGTGAAGCTTTTTTTTTTTTGTGGTTGGTGGTTGCATTTTTTGTGTAATGGGGCGATAGTTCCCAGGGTCTGTAGTCGCTCCTCCTTTGTGAAGAGAGATGACTGTAGCAGTGCGCCATTCGGCAGGGACAAACCCCGAGGTGAGGCTGTGATTGAACCGGGCACACAGGTGAGGTGCCAGTTCACTCTGTAGTTCATGTAAAACACAGCCAGGGATATTGTCAGGTCCCATAGAAGTTGTATTCATGGCTGTTTAACCTGTGCAGCAGTAATACTGGGTGCCTGGCCATCTACTGGTACTGTGAGTGGTCCCTGGGGGGGGGGAGTAAAGTTGGCACTGAATCTAATCTGCTAGACATCTAAAAATAGTAACTTGGATACATTCAATATTAATTTTTTTTCTTTTTGTGCTTGTTTGTGGGATGCGGAGTGTTGTTTAGCTAGGCATAGCAAGGTGTACATAAGCAGTAGACATCCACTAGATAGCTAGAAATAGAAACCAGATGTATTTAATTGTTGTATGTCTGCTGTGCTTAGCAATGTGCAAACCCATGCAGCAAAAGCTGCACTACACTTACAGGCACTTTCACAGTATATCTGAAGATGTTGGTGTTCCCTTCTCTATCCCAGTGGCTAGATAATTTGAGTCATGATCTACAGTGTAGTAGGTCCTGGGTTGAAGTCCCAGCTTGTAATGCTTTTAGATATAGTGCTGCGAAACTGTGGCAGGTGACTGAAACATCAGTTGACTTTAATTTAAATAATTGTTACATTTATAAACAGAAAAGCTACATGATGCTAAGCAGCACTTAAACATCGTCAACAGCCTTTTCCAGTTTTTGCATCGCTAAGCTTCACTTAAACATGGATTGTGTCAGTTTGCCCGATACTAAGTGACTCGGTGCAGTTTTGAAAGTTATAATATGATATACAACAGTGGGAATGCAGCCTATTTAGAGGCCAGTAGGCAGGAATTTCACATCATTCCTTGGAGCCTGACCTTAACTGTGGGTATGGCTGCTGGAGTTGGTGAGTGAGTGCACTTTAAGTGGGTCGTGCAGGAGTCCAGGGTTTTTATTAGACTCCTTGTATGAAACCATAAACCTCAGCTGTTGCAGGGTGATTACCAGAGCTCATAGTGTAAGTCTGAGGCCTGGGATAATTTGGCCAGGGACCTAACCAGTGCAACTGGTATCCCCCCCCCACTGTTTAGCAGTGTTGTCACCACTATGACAACCTGAAACTTCGGAAGAAGGGAACGTTGGACACCTGAGTCCAAGAGGCTAGGGATGGGCACACCCCACAGATATGTAAGTATGTTTTCCAGTAATTTATAAATATACAAGATGAATCTGTGTGAAAGTGGTGTGCATAATGGTTTGCTTCTCTTACCACAGCCAGAAGAGAGGGCTCGCAATGTACAGTCCCATGCAGGATGTTTGGCTAGGATGAGGCAAGCGTGTGGTAAGTAAGAAAATCATTAAAGTAATAACTTAATGTATAACTTAATAATACAAGAAAATAAATACAGATTTTGCAGTCTTAACAGTCAGACATGAAATACCTGGGACATCTTACATCCTTATTAATGTGTCAGTGCATATCTGAAATGGTAAAGAAAGTTAAAGCAAGTAAGCATGCAGTACTGTGTAGCATAGCTTCCAACCATCAGTTAATGTTGTGATCTACCCAGATTAAGAGTCACTGTTCTGGTCTGCACATTGTCTGAAATATGCTATAGGTTACACTTAATAAATGAAGAGGTTATACGAGTAAATTAACAGGGTTCCTACCATATGATCGAAATCTTACAACTTCGAATCAGTAAAATACAAACTTTAATTATCGAAGTTGTAAAACCTCAAAACATATAACAGAGATCGCCATAGAGCACGGAAAGTGAAGATTTCCCTTTACTGCACTGTAGTGCGATCTCGGAGTTGGTATATTTAAGTAGTGAGCTGTGTGGGGGGTGCAGGGGTGTTTGCCCCCCCCCCCTGCATAAAGTGTTTTTTTTTTTTACTGTTTTTACTTTTTTTATGTGTGTTATAAGTTTCGAGACTTCGGTCATTAAAGTGTGTCCTTTAATGATTCGAAGTTTTGGAACTTTGAGCATATGATATAGACCCAATTAACAGAAGTCCTAGACAGCTATCCATGTGAGTAAATTGCAGATTTGAAACAACATTATTCAATAAAGTTTAAAAGGAGATGGTGCTTTGATAATTTTTTCAAATAAAGTGTTCAGTGTTCCTGTAGTCACTGCTTGTGTGTTCTAATCTGACATCTGACAAATGAAAAATGTGAAGTACTAAATAATATCCCAACATATCTCATTCATAACTGCAGTGCAGTACCCAGATGAAGGGACAAGCTTGTGTTCTGCTCATTTTGTCTGATATATGCTATAGGTTGCAGTTAATAAATGAATAGGCTTAAATGTGTAAGGTAATGCAACTCCTACACAGCTATGCATGTGTGTAAATCAAGATTTTAAACAACATACATCAATAAATGGTTAAAGGAGGTGTTGCCCTGATAATTTAAGGTTTTCAGATAAAATGTACAGTATTTCTGTAGTCACTGCTTGTGTGTTCTAATCCAACACCAGTCAACTGACAAATGTGAAGAACTAAATACTGTGCCAACATATGTCAGAAATAAATGCAGTAAAATACTCAGATTAAGGGCTAAGCTTGTTTTCTGCTCATTTTGTCTGAAATATGCTGTAAATTTCACTCAATAAATGAAGAGGGTATATCGGTAAATTAAGTTCTAGGCAGCTATCCATGTGTGTAAATGCCAGATTTTAAGTGACATTAACCAGTAAAGTGTAAAAGCAGATGGTGCTTTGATAATTTCTTTTTTCAAATAAAGTTCTCAATATTCCTGTAGTTACTGCTTGTGGGTTCTAATCTGACACCAGGCACAGCTATGTATGTGTGTAAATGCACAATTTGACACAACATGAATCAATACATTTTTAAAAGAAATGGCATTTTGATAATTATTTTTTTCAAATAAAGTCCTCAGTATTCCTGTAGTCACTCCTTGTGGGTTCTAATCTGACACTAGACACAACTATGCATGTGTGTAAATGCACAGTTTGACACAACAGGAATCAAAGTCTTAAAGGAGATGGTGCTCTGAAAATATATTTTTTAAAATGCAACATTCAGTCTTCCTGTAGTCACTGCTTGTGGGTTCTAATCCCACAACAGCCAACTGAGAAATGTCCAGCTGTCTAGTGTAATTGGCATACATGTACATACTTCTCAGCTGTCATGATTTTTGCAGAATGTAATGACTACTGCCTCATATGTCGGTTTCTTTGATTTGCAGATATATGACATGACTTGGAATATGATTTAATGGCAAGTCTGTTATCAGAACACCTTGCCACTAATTTATGAGCACTGTATGTAAAAATGTTCCCTGTTGATGTGCCTTTGCACCACCATTTTGTATGGCTTGACCCATAGCTATGTACATGCAACATCATCTATACAATAAAAGCAGTCAGTGTTCTCACAAGTGAAATCTAACATTTCAAGAAGTATGTAGTAGCAGTCTATGTAGTTATATTATCTGTGAAATTATTAATGTTCTTCTTTTCTCTCTTACCCCACCTCTTCTCTTTAGTTATTTATTTGTAATTATCTCTTATGTTGACCTTATGAATAATTTAATATTGCTTTGCTGTTAAAAAAATAATTTACATTATTTATTGCTGTGTTCCTCATATTATTTTCAAGTTGTTTACATTACTCATTATTGTTTTCTGTTATGTTATTAATTACATTTGTTTGGTTATGTGTATTTTTCCTTATGTTTATATTTAAATTACCACAGCATGACAAGGTAGGCTGGCTCCTGGTGATCCACCAACCTTGGTTCCCCCAGCCGAGGCACCAGGGCCCAGCATGTCTAGGCTGCAGCCTGATGATGTCCCCTCTGCTGCCCCTGCACAACCTGGCCCATTGGGTAGTTCCACCCCACAGGCTGGGGGTGGTCTCCCCTCTGGGGCTGGAGGTGGAGAGGTGCTTATGTCACCCACAATGAACTGCCAGGCATGGTGTGTGGGATACTGCACCAAACTGTTGGTGCATGCCTATGTTGGATGGAGAGCATGATGTCCATCCTGGTGGGGCAGTCTGGCTCCAGGTGCTGGTGTTGACCATTGTCTCCACAGGAGCAGTGAAGCTTCAGTGCTGACATTCCCATGGGTGAAAACATGAGTCACACTGCTACTCCTTGGGACTGGGATTCCACAACAACCTCCCCAACCAAGGTGCTCACCACCCTCTTTTTGTCAAATGCCAACCCTATCTGCTATTTTGTCTGTTTGTCTGTCTGCAAAAGCTTTCTCACCTTCCCGTCCTATACATAGCTCTCCGTTTTGCATGTGTGCCCACTGGACACAATTTGGTCCAATTGGCTTTACAACACACTTATGTTGTCATCACCCCCTTCTCTCTCTCTCTGGGGTTTACAGTCCAAATTCAGCTAAAAAAACTGTTAAAGTGTACAGTTGTTGCTGTAGAAGAAATGGATAGCTATGGTTCTTTCCTACACCCTTCCTGCACACACCTACCTACCTTTCACTATGTTTCCCCCTGCTTGCACCCCATTTCACCATTGTACTATCTCCCCCATTTTCTTTTCTTTAAAGAATTTTTGCATGATGCTGTGTGACGTGTAGCATCACTAAGCTAAGCTAAATGGTGTGCATTTGAAAAAATAGTAATCATGTTCAAAAGTTACACATAAGTCCTATTTTGAAACCAAGACCATTGCACCAGAAAAACAGTGCATCAACCCACAAAGCCACACAACCAGTTGATCAACACAGATATTATAAGCAAAACATAATTGTCATTTTCCAGTCATTAAACATGTTTAAGCCATACTGTGCATCATGCTGCATTGCATAAATCAGCTATAAGATCAATGGAAAAATAGGAGTGTAACTGGAACTCTGGTAGAGAAAGACATCACTATAAAGTCATACACATAATAATAGATGTAAGTGAGGTATGTAATAGCAAGTAACTGTGCAATTATATCTACAGCCTGTAAAAATACAGCTGTGACAGCTCTGATTAAGTAGCTCAATTGGTTGAATGCTTTAAAAACATCCGTTTTTGGTCCACATGGTCCTGGGTTCAAATACAGCTGTGTCTAGCATTTAAAATACATGTATGTGTACATCACCAGTATAAATTTTGATATGTGTGACTGTCTCATCACCTTTTTAACCACCCAAAGCAGTACAGTTTGAATGCCTGCTTCTAAATAATGGAAAAGGCCTACAGATGGACTACATTTAAACTATTCCTATTACAACACTAGAAATTGCACAGAATGTCAGGTATGCATTAGTATGAATTCCCAGATGATTTTGAAGTATGTAATTCAAGTGAGGCCCAATCATATCAGACTGCAGCCTACAATGATTTGCTAGTGATGGTACAGGCAACCACAGCTACACAAGTAGCATATATATATATATATATATATATATATATATATATATATATATATATATACATATATATATATATATACAGGATGTCATGCTAGAAGCAAGGATTCCCAGTGCACACATTCTAGATGACTACTATGACATAACTCGTAACTTGTCAGTTATCCGACTGGTTGACATAATGGTTAATGTACCCCCTACTTTGTTGTAGGGTACACCAAGCATGTTTCCTTTTAATCTGTTAATGATGCCTTTGGCTAACATACTTACCTTAACTCATTCACTCCAAAGAAGCTCTGGTAGTTTGCACAGTAACTTCCAATGGGCAAAGTCTAAGCCTTTTCACAGAATCAAATTATGTCCTCACATTTCAAACAAATGTTCATATCTCTAGAACTATAAGGATTATTATAGAAGTATAAATGGCAAACTATTCAACATAAGCTATTTTTATACTGGTCATATTCTTTAGGTTCAAGGTCTTAAACCAAATTTTATAAGTCACAGTAAACACAGTCCCCCAGATTTACTAATCTTCCATGCAGAACTAATCTAATCCTGCATGGAAGCGGCAGTTTAAGAGGAGGACAGCAGTGCACCATGCATATTAATGAAGGCGCGCTGCCTGAACTCCTAATGCTACACGGAGTGTGGATGAGTGCAGGGGATGTGTCTGAAGGCAGAGCTCTCAGAATAAACATGCCCCTGCAAAGTAGAACAGAAGAATGTGTAAAGAAATGAGCGAGTCCGTTCATAGGTGTCCACATATCCCCATCAACAGTCCCCATGTGTTCAACAGCAACAGTACATTTAAATAAAATGAAGAGACCCTTTTATTTTTTTTTTTAAAACCCCAAGTACAGCTATCTGTAGATGCGTGGGTGTGCTCATTGCTTAGCTATGGTTAAAGCAGCTGAAAAGGCTGAACAGGATAACAAGGAATATATAAATGAAGCAACACAGCAATAATGTCGTAGTTAGAGCACCCACCTAACAAACAGGCATTCCTGGTTCAAGTCCCACTGCAGCACATATCATTTTCCATGTGGAATCTGTATATGAACATATTTTTACATCTTTTTGTCATATAACCTACATAATAACATTTAAATGTGAACTGGAGTACTGCATTAAATGCACATGTGAAGTGTCAGTGTCATAATGAATAAAAGACACTAGTAAGCAGGTTTAAGCACAAATAAGCAGTAGTAAGCATGTTTAAGTGCATTTGCATGGTGGTAAGCATTGCTTACAGATTAAGCAAAGTAGCAACTAACTGAGTGTAAGAAACTGTAACCAGAGCTTAGCAGTGCTTACCATTGTGCAAACCCACGCAAACCCGCTTGCAACTACTTTAAAGTGCCTTAATCATTCTGGATCCAACGGCCCATCTTCTACTCAGCAACAAAATAAACTGCCTCTGCAAGGCTCAAACTCAGGACCCTGTACACTACAGTCACAGTGGGTAACTACTAAGCCATCATAGCAATAGATGTAAATGAGGTATCAGCAAATTAATCCTCACCACAGGAAAATCAAACCAAACATGTGAACTGAATCTATGTACAGTGTGAAGTGGTATAACCTTATACATAACATAAATATGTGAACTGGAGTACTGCAGTAAGCATAGATTTGAGGTGTGATTGTAATAAAGTTCGGAAGTCCCCAGGTTCCCATACAGTGTCTGTACACATGAATCACTGATACCAGACACATATATAACCTGTAATGAAGAATAATTCATTGCCAAATGGCAACTATAGTGATAATTAACTATTAAGCAATGCTAACCCCAGCACAGCTCAAGCTAGTAAGTGTAAGCAATGTGTAGGGGAGACAATTCAATCTGCCTAGTGATATATACCTCTTTAAGCCATGCCAACCTTATGTAAGCAGGTGTGCCCATAGCTCAGCCTTTTCAAAACTGGCCAATCATGGGAAAGTGTGAGAAATTGGCTGTATTTAAACCCCACAGGCGGGAATACTTCTCATAACTGGTTGTAGCTTCCTACTGCAGGCAGAATGGCTAGTGTGGGTGAAGGCACTCGATTTATAGTGCAGCACTGGGGCATCCAGGAGTCAAAAATCATGGGATGGCTCCTGGTAAAATACCATGATCAGAGACTACTGCAGGGCCAGTACCAGGGCTCGCAGTCTCGCCCGTGACTTCACCAGTGCCACAGATATCCCCCAGAATGGTGAGCAAGTCAGGCACCACCATGCTGACCTGAAGCAGCGGAGGCTGGATATACTGAAGCAGTGGATCCAGGAGTCTTGGCAGATGGCCAATGTCCCAGTACTAAGTAAGTACTCATTCTACTAAGTAGTAGATAATTGCCCAGCTTGTGTATACTATGGATAGGTGTGACTAAATATCAATGCATTTCTCTGACAGCTGCAGATCAGCGGGCTGCAAATCAGCAAACCCATGCTAGGCTGCAAAGGCTGCATTGTGAGGTAGGTTAGTAATCAGTCTGCATGCACTGTCATAACAAAAATATAAGAGCCTTAGAAAGTGTTGTACCAGTAGAAATAAATGCGTAATAGTCTGTGAAAAAAGGTATAACCCCTGTAGTGCTTTTGTTTACTCTTCTCTCATATGTTGGCGATCTGTTCCATGCTATAAATAGTACTGTTGTTTCTTAAGCAGTGTCACCCACACCATGGTATGCAGATAAAATGGGTATGAAGTCCTGCATAACAATGTTGGAAGTGCCAAGAGGTCAATCATATCGTACAAGTTAGGGATACTTAGAAAACAGTCGAAAGCTTTACATCAATTCTCTGATAGCACAGTGTACTATGATGTTAGCTATAATTTTTTGTCACACACAGTAGGGGTTTGAATCCTGGGAGTGCTACTAAGTTGTATGCATAATCATACCCCACAACTGTACAGATTTTGATACAATATTCAAATAGAAAGCTGTATGCATAATTACACCCAACAACTGTACAGAATTTGCTAGAATGTTCAGATTGTAAGTTGTATGCATATTCATACCCCACAACTGTTCAAATCTGTCGAGCATGCCCAGATAAATGGTCCATATCATCAGCTTTGTACACTGTTCCCCTGAAAATTCAGTGTGATGATCCAAGAAATGTAGGCAGCTGTCATTGACATATAACTGATAGTCAAACGTGTACATAGTCAGAGAATGTATATGAAAACAAACCTGTCATTCTAGCACCTCACCCAAAGTGTATGACAGCAATTCTCAACATATGTTGCATTAACACCTGCAGCCTGTCACGTCTGTATGTAAGACACAGGTCACATGTATAATAATCTATAAACATACCAGTGTACAATATAAGGCCATTCTGTAGTGTAATAATACATGTAAGAGAAAGATCACTGCAGTGACTAAGAATGTTGTGAAGACTACAAGGATATATTAGTTGTTAATTGAACCCTCTTTCTCTCTCACCCCTACCATATGTGCATAATAACCCAATGACACTCCTCAACTGATATGTGTACAGTCCAAACTTTTGTTGGGACATATGTCCTAATGGTTTATAAATATTCACATGTGTTTCTATGCATGTGCCATGTTAAAATACGCCCATATTGGTGGCCTGTTGCTATCAATGAAACCTGCATGCTCTTGTAATGGCCACTGTTGTTCCATATATGCATGTGTTCTGCTTGCTCTGCAACTGTGTTAAATCTGGTGTGTTGAGTTAATGGGAATACCTATGCATGCTGTTATAACTAATCCTGAATGCTGTTGACTGTTACTAACCCATATCTGTCATAAACCTGCGACAACACAGCTCATATGGGAAGGCCAGTCCCAGTGGACCTACCTGTCCCACCTCAGCTGGCCATGGCACCGGGCACCAGCACATCTGGGGCTCAGTCTGGGACCTCCTCTTCCATGGGTCCTGCGCCACCTTTGGGAGGAACTGCTACAGGGGATGGGGCTCACACCCCCTCTCAGAGTGGGCGTGGAGGGGAACCTGACACCCATCAACAGGTCCAGGCCATGGTGTGTACAGAGCTCGATCTGGAGTATCAAGAGCGGCTACACCAGATTGAGGGCCGAGTGATGCTATTAGAGAGTGAGCCTGCCCCTCTTACACAGCCCCAGCACAGCCACCTTCAGGGCTGTGAAGGTGCAGTGGTAACTGCCCATGGGTGGGGACCTCAGTCCCACTGTTTCCAGTTGGGGGCTCATGGGCTTGCGACTTCCAAACACCCCTCCCCATCCAAGGTGTTTACCTCCCACATGTGTCATATACCAGCCCTGTATGCGTCTTGTGAGTCTTGTCTGTTAACCTACCCAACCTCCCTCCCCAAATATACCGACTAGCCCTCCCCGACATCCCACTCTCACCTGAATAAAAAAAGGGCAATCTGTTCCCACAAAAAAATCTCGCCCCATACATAGCTGTCCATTTTGCACACATGTCCACTGGACATATGTAATCTTGTCTAATTGGCATCACAATGAATATATGTTGTTCTCAACCCCCTCCCAGGGGTTTGAGGGTCCAAATGTAGCTGCAAATTTAGTGTATATGCACAGCTGTTGCTGTAGAAGAAATGGTCAGCTATGAACCTTTCCTATACCCTTCCTGCACATGCCGAGCTATTGTCCCTACTGTTTTCCCTCTTTGTGCCCCATTTTTCACCACTTTCCTATCAACCCCTTTTTCTTTTCTTTTAAAGAAATTAGCATGGGGGTAAGCTGCAGTAAGCACTATTAAGCTTTGGTAAGCAGGTTTACATGGGTTTGCGCGGGGGTAAGCTATGCCTACACAGGTTGAGAAATATAAAACTGACTGTAAGAAAACATAAGCGGAGTTTGGCAGTGCTTACCGTCGTGCAAACTCACGCAAACCCACTTACAACTGCTTAAAAGTGCCTTAATCACTCTGTAGCCAATGTCCCTTGTTCTGCCCAGCAACAAAATAAACTGTCTCTCCAAGGGTCAAACCCAGGACCCTGCACTCCATACACAAGGTGATTTACCACTAAGCCATGGCAGAAATATATAACTCTGATGTTTTCACAAACATATCATCCAGCACAATCAGTGAACAGTACAGGAAATGTAGTAATATCATACCACACAACCTCTTAATGCAAGAATTCGGGACAAAGTATGCCAAAATGTGGGTATAAGTAGGGATATATGTCAAACACTGCTCTAATACACCTAGAATGTTGCTAGTTTTACAGTTATATGTATTAGAACACATATTTTGAAGGAGATGAAGTCTGAAACACAAAGGTGTTGGCACAAGTTACTGACTACAGTCCTGAAATCATCCATGTCAATTGCCAAGAGAATGAGGTACAGGCCAAAAATATGAGCCGAACATGCATGGACATATGGACAGATATATATCTGTAAATGTAGACATATATATATATATATATATATATATATATATATATATATATATATATATATATATATATGTGTATATATATATATATGTGTATATATATATATATATATATATATATATATATATATATATATATATTTATACAGATAGAAATGTGTAATGTGTATAGCATTTCCACATGAAAATACATTCCTGAACCACTCACTACAACATAAAAGACCATAAGCACTGTTAACGGGGGTGAGGGTTAAAATGAGGGATGCCTGGCAATTAGTGCTATGTGACCCCCCCCCCAGCCCTAATGGATATGCTGTGCAATCCAATATCCAGTACATGCAGTTCTTGACTACAGGACCCTCCACAACACAGCCACAATGCTTTAACAGTAAGCCAATTCACCTGTAAATGTCAGGGCAATATCTGTAACATATCATGCAGAAAAGTAATTCTACCATAGGGAATATACAATGTGGAAGGAGTACACATTACAATGGTTCAGATATGCACACACATCTATACATTGACAAATATGTGCATATATATATATATATATATATATAGAGAGAGAGAGAGAGAGAGAGAGAAAGTGTTATATATATATATATATATATATATATATATATATATATATATATATATATACAGGTACATACACATATACACAGACAAAAGGTATTAGTAGCCATACATATGTAGAAGTAGTGTGGAAGTACTGGGAGCAAAGTATATCCCTCAGCCACAAGCCCTGTAACTGGTACCTGTGAAATGTGTAGTGTGGCAACCATTCCCACAAATGAGAATACTTACATTAAACATATACCCACTCACAATTCAAAAGAGATGACACAACACACAGGTATGCATACACAGAAAACCTTTATTTGTGTACTATACAATAATGTATGCCATTACTTACAGCACATAAATTCTGAAATATGTAATCAGTGATGAATGCAAGACCCACACAAAACAGTAGATGCAAGCAATGTGTATATATAACATACTATGCTGTGCAGGCCAAGGCCTTCAATTAGTACAACAGTAGATAAAGGATTTGCCTTCAAGATAGGTAACTATCAACAATTACTGATGTAGTTCAGCAGCCTCCAATTACACCCTGTAGTCAAGCCCTAGGGGGAAATGTATTAGTTGTGGTAATGTCAATTTATCTGTCACATGTATGGACCCTTACCAACATATTTTGTGGGACTCCACAATATGACTGGAATGATAGCAGGAATGCTAGCAGTAAATAATGATAGGCCATTACCCAACAACCCCTAACTGTATCACAGCAGGACAAAGCCTGCCATATATTTGGAGGACACAGGCAGGAACACAGGGCCATACTTGCAATATTGCTGTTACACATCCTGGAAATTGCTGGTGTTACAGGATTTGTTGCAACATACCCTTATGCAGGAATAAGACATCAGAAACACAAATGGATGTAGCCATGTACTGATAGCACACAACAGACAGACTGCCAGTGATATATCTAGGACAAGACCTGTGTAGTGCACAGACCAAACCAAAAAGACAATCCACTGGCCATCATGTGGATAGGCCCACAGTTGAGAGCTATGCAGACAGATTGCATTCCATCCTAAACTACTATGTACACACAAACATTGCAAGACTGGCAATATACAATACACATAACAACACTACTCACTCTGTCTGTAGGTCTGGAACCGCATACAAATGTGTAATTGGCATGTGTCTGCAATTCCTGCTGTAAGAGGTATTACAACCTGCTGTCTGTAACATTGCTGCCCACATACAAGAAGGATGTCCTCCATACTGGAAAGGTTAAGGGACAATGCCCACATGAGTCAGTATTTTATAGTACTGGATTGTCATGAAAGTGGTTATCTGAAGTACTACACAGCAGGATGGACTGTTGCACACTGATTGATGCAGAGCCCATCACCTGATCATGTGCATCACTTACAAAAGCCATGCTGCAATCCATTCAAACGAGCTCAATCACTCTAGTGGAGAGAGAGAGAGACACACAGAAAAAAAAAACTTAAACAACAACAAGCTGTCACAGCTGTCAGAAAACAAATGACAGGCATGTAAAACATATATGTATGTAATTGAATGTAGTATGTAGTATAGAATAATAGGATATATTATGTGGAATGATTTATATGTACCATCTGTAGTTGTCCCTGTAATGAAGTTCTGCTGAACAACTGCTCTGGACAATTCTGTCTGTCCCTGTAGGCAGTGGGACATGCCCGCCAACTGTTTCAGATCAGGAATGAATGACAAAGATTTAAGCCATAATATGTGTGTTTGGTATGTTAGTGTGGGAAAAAGCTGGTGGTGGAAGTACTGCCGTCATGATAGACACATGGGTGTCAGAGCACACCATTCACAGGACAGTCATGTTAATGTCTAATGCAGCATGTACAAATGTCATAGGTGTATAATAGGTTTACCAGCAATCTCTCACCATATATACCACCCTAATGTTAGTCTGTGTTCATATGTGACACATGGCTGTGTTGCAGTAAGGCAGAACACTGCAGCTGTGAATGAAAGACAGTTACAGAATGTGGACCAGATGTCTCTGTGCACCCCACATGTAGATAAATATCTGTGTGATATATAAGTAAACAAGTATGTCTACAGATATACAGACACTCATATAGATATAGGTATATAAACAACCCACAAGATATATTTACACATATACGTACATATGTGTATATATATATATATATATATATATATATATATATATATATATATATATATATATATATATATATATATATATGTATGTATGTATAGTGGCACTGACAATGGCATGCAGGTGAAATAGTCTATAACAGGCCAGCAAAGATAGTGTCCCCACAGGGAGCATGGCTACAAACACATAGCACAAAGAATGGCACAAACACATAGCACAAAGCTTGGTACAATACAACATATGTCCCAATGGTAGGTAAGCAGCCGACATACCAATTGCATTCTGTGAATGGTTTGTTGTAGCTGATATGGTGGGGGGAGACAAAGATGTGTATTAAGAACTATGGTAACCCTGCTGTATGAGTTGCTCAGACCTGTTTCCATCTTTATGTCTTCCCGGGAAGATGCCCCACACCCGTTTGCCAGCTTACAGTGCTGCCAAAACAGAAGTCATCATTGCACATTTGGTACAGCACTATGAACAGCTGTTTGGCTGTACAGCCCATGATCAGCAGGAGAGAGCTGCCCTGTGGAATGAGCTAGTCCACAGGGTCAATGATGTCGGACTGTAGAACCGCAGCTCTGAGCAGGTCCGGCTTCATTGCAGCGACCTCCTTCGCCATGTATGTCGGCGTGCAGCTGCTGTACAGGGGGACCACCTCACAACAGAGGGGAGCAAGCCACCCATCCACCCCTCACCCATGTGGAGGAACTTCTCAGGAGCCTTGTGGCACCTGCCCACCTGCAGCATCAACAAATGGCAGGGCACATTGTGGAGGTGGGTGCCACCGACATACTGGCTGAGGAGCGTGCAGGTAAAGCCTCAGGGCACATCAGTATACCACTTTTGTGTATGCATCTGCATCTGTACAGGTACATCATGCAAATATTATATGTCATATACATAGTTTGTTGCTGTGTAGTAGTAATACACAGATGTGCATAAGCTGTAGTATTGTGGACTCCTACTGTAGATGTAATGTATTGCTGCACTCACCCTATACGAATACCACAGCTGTAGACACTGACAACAACTTTCTCACATTCTTATGTAGATCCCTCCAGGATACCACCACAGCAGCAGCCTGTAACCGGTGAGTATGGTTCATGTTCATGCATGACAATACACTGTGCATGTAATAGCTATGGGATATTCCATGCACACATCTAACACACCTACCCATACTGCATGCTGTACACATTCACGTTTTGTTGTTGTGAAATGCACTGCATCACAGTAAAGACCATGCTGGGATATCAGAAGGGTACAACAGACACATGCAAGATAACTAACATTCTGTCATTGTACAATGTGTCCACAAGGATGAGAAGTATGGCAGGACACACGGCCTACAGTAGGGACATGTGTGAAACAACACCCTCAATGGCTGTATCTGCACACAATCAGGTTATGTAACTGTGGCATATGTAACCCTGACCCCACAGCAATAGTGACAGCAGTGTGTGCACTCCAAGGGATGTGCACATGAGTAGACCTTACAACCATGTATAGTACTGGGACATGTGTAGGGCATCCCTCACAGCCATGGTAAGGTCTTGTGGGTGTCATTGTAATAGTCCTGTACTGGTCATACATGCACTGCTGATGTTGTGATGTGTAAAGCAGACATTAGGCATTCACAAATGATATCTGTTCACATATCATCCCAGATATGAGGTGCTGTAACACATAGGGGCTGTGAGCATTGGAGCTGACATAACTGACACAGTACTACATATGCAGCAATGGTTTGTACACCTGTGAGATATGGTGCACAGTACAAAGCAGGGTGCAGAACAGGTCCAGAGTAACACTTCGTACATGGGTGCAGTGTTAACAAGGGGAAGGGCCATCACCTATCAACACAGCCTATGCATCACACACATGTATACTGCCGCTAGCATGAAGTCACTATAGTTGCACTGCATGCCGTTGAGTACCAGATGTAATGCATGCTGACAGAAGGGTAATGGGAGGACTGTGTGTGAGGGAGGTGGAAGCGTGCTTAACTTCATTTGGATATTTGTATTTTGTGGACTGTGTGATTGTTTGTATCTTCGATTGGGCTCCAGTTGGATTAAAGATTTATATTCCCCGGTTCTTGGCTGTTCTCTTGGATTGTCATTTTTTTTGGCTGTTGTCTCTTTTGTTGTAGTTTTTGGCTTTTCTTGATCCATGGCAGAACGGGTTGATTCCAAGGTATTTGGAGAGACACCAGAAGTTCTCAAGGAAGCGTTTAGTGATGACAGCACGCCTGTTACAAGGAAGGAGTTACAGCAGGTTATGGTGCTTTTATCGCAAATACTTGAGAATTCTAAAACTAATTCTAATACTATTTCTCTACAGTATGGTGAGTTACCCGGTAACCAAACACACTATCGTGAGTACTGTGAGAGCCGGCAGTGTCAGGATGGCTCCAAGGATATTTTTCAACGTGAAGGAGAAATACGTGGCGGACTTTGTGGTGACAATGGATCTAATAACAAAAAGGATGCAAGTAATAAGACATCCCCCTCTAAGAGGGGAAAAGTGAATACAGGTACTAACAATTTTAATTTTGACTCTTGGTCAAATAGACATTTTAATTTCAATGACTTGAATTTTGACAAGGATTTTGAGACCTACGAAGAGACTTTTAACAAGTTCAGAGATAAGCTATATGTGTTAAAAACGAACCAGTTGGAAATTGACTATCTAAATTAATGTATTCTAACTGAAAGAGTGCCGAAGGGTTTAAGACTATTTAAGTATCCAAACAACGTTAGACACAATTCTGAATTGTACAAACAGCTTACTGAGCTGTTTAACAAGACCAGAATAGAGATGCTAAAATTACTGGTCAGGGATTATCAATCTCAGAATGAAAGTTTATTAACTGAGACTAACAATTTGCACAAAAAGATTTTTGATTTGCAAAAAGGAAGTGTTGATGTTAAGAAATATGATAATTTATTTGTGGAGATAGATAATTATTGTGAAAAAATCATTTATAGGAAGGTGAAAAAACTTGGCCGTGACTTAAATGATTATAAAAATGGTAGGGCTTATCCCACTTTTAATAATTTTAAGGAATATAAAAATGTAGATAATGGTAATTTTGATGATGACGGTAACAGTGTGAATACTTCTGAACAGGAAGGTATCCCTTTAGGGGTGGACACACTGAGGAGAAGTGAGAGGTTAGCCGGAAAACAGAGGAATTACTCTTTTCAGAATGGCCAGTCTTACAGAGGGGGGAGGGGGAACAGATATCAGGGGAGAACACGGAACTACTAAGTACATCAGATGTATCCATTCCCTCATCCCATGAGAATATTAATGACTTATGTTTTGATGAAGTTTATTCAGGACTTGGTAATAATAATACTGACCCTAGAATTTGTAAAAAGGACAACTTCACTATTTATAATTTTACTGAATTAGGTATTGATGATAGGTATTTCAGTGTTTTTACTAAGGGGTTTCATTTTGTTCCTGTTAAGAGTGGCTCTATGGTCAACACTCTTATTGATCTCAAATTATTTATCAGAAAATTGAACTTGCAAATTTATTTCAAGGGTGCACAGTTGGATAGTGACAGATTAACTAGAAGAAGTTTATTTAATCCACCTACCAACTGTTTTTTAAAGTTGTTTGAGGAAATGGTGGAACAAGATTTACGACATATTAATTTTTTCAATGATCCCTCCAAAAACAACATGTCCGAAGATGAAAAAATGCTGTTAACATTTTTGAGAAATGAACAAATTAGAATTATGAAACCGGACAAAGGGGGAGGGGTGGTTTTGATGTACATTGATGAATATAATATGTATATTCACAACATTTTGCAGGATTCTGAGTGTTACACGGTAGTGTCGCATAACGAAATAAACATTGCCTATTCCAAAATCAAATATTTGTTGACTGACCACTTGCTTCAGGGTTGTATTAATGAGAAATTGTTTAATTTTTTACATGTGGATTGTCCTAGAATCCCAGTCATTTTTGGAATTCCCAAGGTTCATAAAGGTATTGACGCTTTCAAGTTCAGACCTATAGTGGCAGGGGTGGGGAGCATCACTGAACCATTGGGTATTTTTGTGGATTCTCAGTTAAAGAAATTCATTAACAATATAACGCATATTTTAAAAGATTCCTGGGATTTTTTGAAAAAAATCACCACAGACAAATTTGATGCCAACATCTGGTTTGCCACTATTGATGTGGTAGAGTTATTTTCCAGTATCCCCCATAATACAGGGATGGAATGGTTTGCTGAAATTTTAAGCTCTGAAGCAGGACTAGGAGGTAACTTGACAAATTTAATTCTTGACCTTACTGACACAATTCTCAGAAATAATTTTGTATACTTTAACGGTGATTTATATCAACAAAGGAAAGGGGTTGCCATGGGGGCACCTTGCACCCCCATTTATGCCAATTGTGTTTTGTATTACCGGGAGCAAAAATTTGTGTTTAACACCCCCTGGTACCAACACATAACTTTTTATACCCGTTATTTGGATGGTATTTGCATACTGTGGAGGGGTACTAAAGAACTGTTTGAGGAATTTTTGATTCATTTAAATAACAGTACTGATTTTTTGAAATTTATTTACACTATTAATGAATCTAGTATCAACTATTTGGATGTTTCTTTATATAAGGACCCCATTAACAATTGTTTCCATTCAAAGCTATACAGGAAACCTACTTTTTCTAACACCTATTTGCATTTCCACAGTGCACACCCTTACCATCAGAAAAAAGGGATTGTGAAAGGTCAATTGATTAGAGCATCTCGTATGACTAGTGACTATTCGATTGTGCTTCAAGAGTTGGATTATATTTGTTCCCTTTCTCTAGAAAGGGAATACCCTGAATCTTTGTTGGTGGGTCTAGTTAAGGAAGTACTGGATAATAGGGAGAATAAGTTTTTTCCTTTATTAGGATCGTGTCAACTAAATGTAGTTCCAGAGAATAAGGAGGAGGTTCTTTATAACCATTCATTTAGCCACACTTTTTCCTCCACTTCCCATTTAGTAGAAGAAACTATTAAAAAATACTGGCTACTACTGAGAGTGAATGAAGAAACAGGGAAATACATCCCTGTGGCACCCTCGTTCATCAGAAGGAGAGGTTTAAATTTAAAGGACCTTTTTAAGGTGAAAAAAGTCAGTCACAGAGTTGTAAACAAAGCTAAAAGGGGTACTTTTAAATGTGGTGCTTGCAGTCAGTGTAAATTTATTTTACAACAAAATGAAATTAATATTCCTTCCAGAGGTATTAGATTTACGGCTACCAGCCACTATAATTGTGGTACTAAGGGCATAGTGTATATTGGTATCTGCTTGAGTTGCAACAGTTTTTATATTGGTAAGACCACACGTACACTCAGAAAGAGAATTTATGAACACTTATATGAAATTTCCAAGGAAAAGGAAACTAATGCTTTTTTTCAAGCATTATTTAATATGCACTAACATGAATATTAGATTTGCAGTATTGGAACAGATAGCTGCGGACCCTAGAGGTGGGAATTGGGAGGCTAGAATTGAGTTCTGAAAACTGATTTGGCAGTTAAAAACTGACGCAGGTAGACCACCAGGTTTAAATGACCATTTAAGCATCACTAGTGTGTTGAAATTAAGGCGAGCCAAACTGTGATTTTGTATATTTGAAGATGTTTTTAATGATTTTTTTCTAGGTCTATTAAACACTGAATTCAGTGTATTAATAGTAGCAACATTTTTTAGACCATTGGAGTTTGTACGGCATTTCTGTGTGAGCATATTGCTCTTCCAGTTTTGGAGTATTAATTTATTGTTTTAAACAATGTTTTTGGACAATGTATTTAGTTTTATGGGTGAACATAACATATGTTTGTCTTTTCCCAACATTGTTCACATACTGTCTTCATACATTTTTTATATTTTTTACATAATTTTTATGAAGTTTTATAGGTTTTAAGGCATATGTAGTGTTCTCAACAGTAATATGGCCTTTTGAAATGGCAATTAATCAATTAACCAATTTGTTAGTATTTGTATTTAAATTTGTTGAAATGGCAGTTTTACTAGTTCTGAGGAAGCTTTGCATTGAGCAAGGTGAAAGCGTGCTTAACTTCATTTGGATACTTGTATTTTGTAGACTGTGCGATTGTTTGTATCTTCGATTGGGCTCCAGTTGGATTAAAGATTTATATTCTCCGGTTCTTGGCTGTTCTCTTGGATTGTCGTTTTTTAGGACTGTGTGTACAAAAGGTGTGCAACCCCACATGTAGGTGTGTTTGTATGGGGGTGTGTGCATTGATTGTATGTGTAAGTGCAATCTGGTGGAATGGAGTGTGGTCGATGCATGTCAGATGTGTGTGTGTACATGTGTGTCTGTTTGTGTGGGTGTCCATGTATGCACAGGCAATAGTGGGATTGATTACATGGCTGTACTTCTCCTTGGAATTGTACTGTACATGTACATGTAGTGACACATGAGACACCAGGACAACCTGACTAATATGTGAACACAGGACAGCTGATAGCATAACAAGCTCTGTAGCACAGAACATGCATTGGGAGGGAAAGTACATACCAGGTATATACATCATATTGCCAGCAGCAGATAGATAACTGGCAACCCACGTATGCAGCACTACTAATGAAATGGGGAATTACCAGACCACATCAGTGAGAGTATCCAGGTTTTACTGTTGTCCATATGATGGGTTGATTGTGCAGCAGATGTGATGTGGACTGAGCAAGACTGTAGTATGAGACTCCGGTGTGTGACGTATGTAGTGAAGGTAGCAGCCCCAACCATATAGGGGCCATTTTCACCATGACTGGACATACACAGGGTAATACTGGATGACAGCAGTGAGGTCATGTACAACCAACTCCACCAAAGTCAGGAAGGTGATGGAGTAACAGGTCATGTGTTGTGATCACATATGTAGGCGTGGAGAGGAATAATATGTTAATGGGTAGTATTAATGAGTGCATGTTAGCAAGTGCCATGCAGGATGGGGAACATATGTAACTGAATGTGGGACTGTCTGTAAACCCAGGGAAAGAGAGGTAGTAAGGTGATCTGTCAGAGTGTGTGTGTGTGTGTGTGTGTGTGTGTGTGTGTGTGTGTGTGTGTGTGTGTGTGTGTGTGTGTGTATGTGACTGTGACTGTCTGTGTGACTGTGACTGTGTGTGCAAATGTGTGCACTGTTATGCAATGCTGTACAGGTCTTAAAGTGTGTGTTTGTTTCCCCCACAGGTGGCGAGGTGGGTCAGGGCCCCTCCTGCATCCATACTGAGGTAGGTGTCCGTACAGACACTGATGATGATGATGACGGTGTTGTTGAGGCACAGGTGGGGTTGTCAGAGGTCAAAACTGTGCAATCATGTGCCATCACCCTCCTATCCACCCCAAGCCCGCACACAGTTAGAGTGCCCCTACAAACCCCATCACACATGGCCATAGCAGAGGGACAGTTGGTGGTTGGTGCCAGTGACCAGAAAATTGTGGTGTCCATGCAACTCTGTCGGGTCACAGTCAGCATAGCCAGATGTCAAGCAGGGCACCGCATCGGCAGATGTACCATGGTGCTCATGGGAGGCCACTGGTCATCATGCCCCTGGCAGAGGTGCCACAACTGGTACCACCAGGAGCATGTTTCAGGCCTTAATGGAGGCACAGACACATATGGACATGTACACCAGACAGGGTCTGAGGTTGCAGAGGGCTGCTTTCTCATCTTTAAGTGGCAACCTCCTTGACCTTGCTGCTGCCTTCTGTGAACAGACCGAGGTAATGAATAGATGGTGGGGTGCGATGGTGGGCCTCCTCGACCGTGGTATGTCCCTGCTTGAATGTGTGGTGGGAGTGATGCAATGTCTGTGTGGACATAGGCCAGAAACACCAGCAGTTGGTGGTCAGCGTGGATGTACCAGCACACCAAGCCACTCCTGTAGTAGCAGTACCAGCCCCAGCACATCACTGGGGGTGCTGTCCACACCACACCACAGCAGGCCTCATGCACATGGCCCTGGCCAGTCCCAGGCGGGTCATGGTTCCAGTGGACACCTGTCATCATCAGGGAAGTGTAGCACCTCAAGGTCTGTACCTGCATGTGCCCATGGAACCCCTGGCAGGCACAGTCAGCATGTCCGTGGCCAGAGGCACTGAACTGCACACCCTGCCAGATATGGTCTGCAGCTGTCCAACAACACCTGTAAAGGGCAGCCACATGGCAGGACTGTGTGCATGCATACCCACACACTATGCAACCACACCTAGGGCGACCCCATACCTACACACACCACATCACCATGCCCCAATCAATGAACCAAACCCCTCACCCACACACATGGTAACACATGTATGGACCACCCTCAGCCTCTGGCAAACCAGCAACACACCCTGTGCATATGATGATACCTGTGCCACATCCCTGTCATCCATAACATTGATGCAGGGACAGGCGAATATGGTTCACCACATCACCATACCCCAATCAATGAATCAAACGTCTCACCCACACACATGGTAACACATGTATGGACCACCCTCAGCCTCTGGCAAACCAGCAACACACCCTGTGCATATGATGATACCTGTGCCACATCCCTGTCATCCATAACATCAATGCAGGGACAGGCTAATATGGTTCTGATGCACACAGTGATTGTTATAGAGTGCTGCAATGTACTGCAGTGTAAGATGTTGTCAGGGGTAATGTGTAATGCATACATGTCAGGTAGTGTAACCATGCAGCTATGATGTATTTCAGCTGTCAGTAACACTGATTGTTATCTCCATAATCTTATCCATTTGTGTTTTAGGTATGCATGTGTCAGCAGGAGGATGGTCTGCAGTCATATTTCACAAGGGTATGGCACAGTGGTGACACCATGGTGACTGCCCAAGGGTGGGGACCTCAGTCTCACTGTTACCACTAGGGGTCTTGTGGGCTTTCTATATCCCAAAACCCCTCCCCCATCAAGGTGTTTACCTCCCACGTGTGTCATACACCTCCCCTGTATGCGTCTTTTGTGTCATATCTGTTAACCTACCCAACCTCCCTCTCCAAATATACCTTGACACAATGGGATGGATCTGTTACATAACAAGGCATAACTGACACCATCACAGTCACACTGGCAAACAGAACATTCTGTATGGCAGGAGGCAGTAGGCCTGCATTTACCCATGGTGGATTGTATGGTAATGTACATCCAGGTACCTTAAGGCAGCTTATCCCAGATACCCACACATGTTGTAACAGCCTAGGTTAGTCATGGTGCACCACCCCTACACTCACTCCTACTGGGCCATATACCACAGTTATGTACACTGTCCTCTGCAGTGCATTAGGGCACACATGCATTGTGTAGGTGAAGCCCACACATATATGGCCCCAACCCTCCAGTATGTGTGGGGGACATAACAGCAGTGGCAGGATGGCAGGAATGACAGCATGACATACACACAGACCACTACATAGCAACCCCTGACAGCATGTCATATGTGCAAAGTCTAGTATGTAGGTGGAGGACAGAGGCTGGAACACAGGCACATATGTGTAAAACTGTTGTCATAGAGTAAGCAAGATATGTATATGTGTATATATATATATATATATATATATATATATATATATATATATATATGGATATATGTATAATTATATATACATATATGTTCGCCATATGTCCTGCACATGGAGTGGAGCCCTACTTCAGCCCCAATAGTCCCAACCTCTCAGTGCAAGGGGATATCATGTATGTATTGCAAGCATATTTGTAGACTATTGCTACTGTAATAGGGATTCTCTTCACAGAAATGGTGAGTATGGGAGGCCACATCTGCTGTTAACATGTGCGTCATTGGCTACTGACAGACATCCTAAGTTCATCGTAGTACAGTACCACTGCTAGCACAGTAATGCCCCTGTGGACTACAGCTGTGATATGGCCAATATATGTGGACAGTCTGACACATGCTGGTGAGTCCAGGGGTATACACAGAACCCCTTCATGCAAGACATGTGGACCAGGACTGTCAATGTGGATGTTAACAGCCATGTAGATGGTTATAACATGTAAATACTGGTATATATTTGCCCCCATAGGTTATGCATTCATACACCCCTGTCTGTCCTGACACATAATAATGACTGGTACAGAGGTGCCATGGCCACATACTACCCACTAGTTAGTGGCATACATCTGAACAGCATCCCACTGCTTTGTCTGACATACATGACTGTCACGGTGGCCCGACAGAAGTACATCTGGCAAGTATCTGGACATGACATCTCACTGGATAAGTACAGTAAGCTGCTCGGCATGTAACAAAGCACAGTGCAAGCTACAGGCAGACTGACTCAACACTGGGCTACATCTCCCAAGTGGGAATACACATGTACCTGCATAGATAGCAGGCTCTACAGGCATGTCACATCACAGAGTAACAGACACCTGTGTGAAAGTGCACAACGACAACCAATGTGAGCATATTATTACAGTATATAGACTATCTGATTGACACCATCCTCATATGAGCCCCTCACACAACAACCCTACATATACTGGGCCACTAGACAGTGTGGTCCGATGCCTGTCTGTGGTATGGGACATGTGTGTGTTCACCCCTACAAACATGTAAGCTGATAGGGTGACATACAGTGGAACAGCATGTAACTTCAGATAGAACAGGACCAAGAACAATGACATCTACCACAGTCTCTACACAGGCCAAGGTACATATTCACTATACGCACAATGCTGACAATTACCAGACTTACACATATCTCAGTACTGTACACACAACCACAGAATGCCCAGGCTATGTCCTCAAATATAACCCCCACTATACATAACATGTGTAGCAGTCTGATATCTCACTGGCTTGTTATCAGATATGCTGTCAATGAATATGGTGTACAGAACATATGTACCCCTATTGCATGACATATGTACAAAGGTTGACAGAGTTGTGGCTGGAGGCACAAACACGGGGCCAATATTGACATGTCACTGTGATACCCTCATACAGTTGCTGTTGTAACAGGGTTTGTTGCACCAAATGTCCTGTGAGGGATATGACATCAGTAACTCTCTCAGCTGTCACCGTCTACTGAAAGCAATCCTCACACTACCTTCTGCAGTTGAGAGATAGGTGCTTTGTGGGTAACACAAGGAACACAAGGCACCGCACACTTCCCAGTTTGCAGATGACCCTACAGGTAGGGATTCCCCATAAACATAGCACTGACATGACAAGTATTAAAACATGTAGGACAGCCATATCCACACACACCCTGTTAAACCGATATTACACCACCTGCGGTATAGCAGCACTTACAATCTGTAGTCAAGACAGGCACATCCCCCTCTTGTGTGTTGTACTGTTTCCACAGTGTATGTTGTCAGAGGTAAATCCCCAATCCATCTGTGATGCTGTTTGCCAAAGAACAGATCTAGTTCCTGCTTACAGTGAATGAAATGGCCCAACACCAACATGATGTTCCTAAAAATTGGGGTGTGTGTTCCATACAATTGGCTATGGGAATATTACCACAGCTGTTCCACATGCAATTAGGTAGAGGAGGGCTGTAATTTGTGCAGAGGCCATCAGCTGATGATGAGCATCACTGACAATACACAAGCCACTGCCTATGCCAAGCAGGTGTAAGTCTCCACATCCACCAGAGAGGGTGTTCAAGAGGCAGACAGAGGCAAAGATAAGTCAGGGTGGGTTGGGAGAGTAAAAGGTACGCATGTCTGTGTCACACACCTACCAGTCCAGGGTATTGAACCCCTGACTGACTATGTACTGATATCACATCTGTCATCCCTGCATGGTGGATATTTTGATATATATACTAGGGGCACCATATAAGAAATTTGCAGAACCCACTCAACATTGAGTCCAGTTGTTTCACACTCACAACCACCTCCACATAGGACACGAATGACAAACATCGACACATTAAGACACACACACACCTGTCACATCTGGGATTAGACCTCCTACCTAACTAGTTATTACACTACAGCACTACACAATTATAGAATGTGCCATGGAGATTACTGGAGTACTCTGTCCCCAAAGGTTTATTTCACAGTGAGTGACATTGGCAGGAGTGCAAAGTAGGGCGCAGGCCAGTCTGGAGGTCTCCTACCATGAACAGAGTATACAACAGAAGGTAGACACTGTTGAAGGAAAACTGATATTCCAAGGATGCAAACAACTCCCTTAGCAGCCCCAGTAGGAAGTTGAGATGCCTCATGTAATCCTCCAAAGCTGGTTATGTAACTAAAATTGCCAAAGATTCCACAGACAACCAGACAGCATTCTATAGGTATGTCCAGAATCTAACTGGCAATGCTCAGAAGTGCTCTGGGCTACAACAAAATTAAATTACATAGACTGCTCCCACAGAATTTGTCAATATCCCGGCAGATTGATTTAGTGCCTCATTCAATCCCCTCTCACCCACAAAAGGGCCCATGTCAATACGAAATGAGTTCCAATGGCCAGTAATCATGGCCACACAGGTAGAAATTGCACTATCCACAGCTATGAATACAGCATCCATGGGACCAGATGACATGTGTACTACATGAACTACAAAATGAAATAGCAACTCACCTAACTGTCATGTGTAATCACAGCCTCACATCAGGCCTGGTGACCACTGAGTGGTGCACGGCTGAAGTTATCCCACTACACAAGGGGGGACCCAACTTGGATCCCAGGAATTACCGTCACATCAGTCTGATGGGCCAGATCTGCATGGTCATGGAATGCATTATCATGGAATCTTTGAACGCAGACATTGGCAACCTGCAAACACTGGACCCCACACAGATTGGGCTCATGGAGGGCCAGTCTTCTCTCCTGAACCTGATTGACTGCTTTGACTCAGTCTGCATAGCTGTTGAAGAGGATAAGGTGGCCCACAAATCCTATGCGGACCTCTCCAAGTACTTCAAAACCATCACACCATCGCCCAGTATGGAAACATAGATTAACGTAATAATCCTGCCATACAGCCCTATGTCACTCAATGGTTTGACATGTGGCTTACTGACAGAACCAAACTGTAGATGTAACTGGCTCCAAATCCAGCACCAAACAGGTGACAAGTGGAATACCTCAGGGTTCAGTCCTGGGACCACTGTTGTTTGGCATCTACATCTCTGAAGTACAGGCCAACAGTACGGGACTCTGGCTAACAAAGGTAACAGATGACTGAAAAATGCGAGTCATTATGAGCTTGACTGTACGGCATGATATGTTACTTATACCAGCCTGACATCATACAGGAATAGAGTACTGTTAACATCTTGTGCCCTTGTCATGTAAGGTCCTGGTTATGGGATCTACAACAGTTGGTAGAGTATTGCAGGGCAGACATGTTTGGCTGTGGGGGGGGATACCTATTCGTGCATGACATATGTTGTTTGTGCCTGTCAACCCCATTAATGGTGCATGTGGACATATATGTTTCTGCTATGTTCCCACTTTATCTACAGATGTATGTCCGTACATACCTATATCGATATATATGTAAGACGTTGTCCTGTTCGATTCTCAGCTAGAGCGTCTTCTGTGTAGAGACATGCGTGAATGGGCGTACCTTCGTTGAAGGTTGTGCGTCAGGGCCGGCAACTCAGCACGTAAAAATCTACTGCCAATCATTAGCGGACCGGAGTTCTGCTGTGGCGACCCCCTAACCAGGAAAAGCCGAAAGACACAACAACAACATATATATATATATATATATATATATATATATATATATATATATATATATATATATACACACATGTGGATGTAGGCATATATATCTATAGATGTAGGTATTTGCATGTGTACATGTTCATATATATTTATATATGTATATATTGCTATATATATATATATATATATATATATATATATATATATCAATATGTTGTATCTGTTTAGATATTAATATATTTTCACACACACATACATCTACATGTCGGGATACATTTTTGGGACTGCTGAATGACTGGGCTAGATGATATGTATGTGAATCCAGCAGGGTTATGTATATCTGAGAGGGTCTATATTATATCATCGAATGCTTAAAGAAGTGAACGCTGATTGTTCGACCTAATTTAAGCGAAAGCTTACAATCTCAAACTGTCAGATCAGCGATTTTTTTCCCAGGGAAAAAAATCGCTCATCCAAAACACATACACACAACACAAGCACACCAAACAAACAGAAATCCACACACATACACCTAAAATCTGATACCTAACCCTACACTAAACTATGCACACACCACTAACTACCACTTACCTTAACCCAAACCCTAACCCTAAGGTCCGTCACTATCGCACACTCACCTCACTCGCTCCCTAACATTAACTCACTTAAATCCGCCCTAACCCTCATGTCCACTCAATCGCACACACACCTAACCCGAGCCCTAACCCTAACTCACCTAAATCACCCTCACACTCACAACCACACAATCGCACACTTACCTGAATCTGACCGGTTACTTTCCACCATAACACTGAAAATACCGAAGCAACAGAAACGGACAACCGAATTCTTTCCCTAGGAAAAAATTTGAGTTTCTGCTGCTTCAATATTTTGCATTGTCGCAAAAATAAGTTCGATCAATCAGCGTTCGTTTTTTTAAGCATTCGAAGATATAATATAGACCCATCTGAGATGGCTTACAGGTAAATCACTTTGGCTATGGTGTGCATGGTCCTGGGTTCAAGCTTAGCAGAGGTTGTTTATTTTGTTGCTAGGCAGTACAAGGGCCAATGGATACAGAGTGATTAAGGCACTTTAAAGCAGTTGTAAGGGGGTTTGTGCGGGTTTGCGTGGAGGTAAGAGGTGCTAACCTCCGGTTACGTTTTCATACACTCAGTTAGCTTCTTAATTGGTTAACCTCTGTAGGCAATGCTTAGCTCCTCTCAAACCTGTGCAAACCTGCTTACAACTGCTTTAAAGTGCCTTAATCACTCTGTATCCAATGGGCCGTGTTCTGGCCAGCAACAAAATAAACAGCTCTTGCAAGGCTCACACAAAGGACCCTGCACACCCTAGACAACATAATGTACCACTAAGCCATGACAGATACACAGAAATTCAATGTTGTCAGAAACATATCATCCAGTCTTGTCATGCAACAGTACAGAGAATGTATACCAACACTTAGATGTCTGTGTGCGCAACTATATTAACATCTGAACAGATACAACATATCTATATATGTATATATATATATATATATATATATATATATATATATATATATATATATATATATATATATATATACATACATTATATATATATATATATATATATATATACACATTTTGTTCTTCTAACTCTGTATACATATATTTCACTATATATGGACATATATACATGCATATGCCTAATTCGACACACATATGTGTCTACCCCTATATGTCTACATATACACAGCACGTTACATATGTGTACGCAGATATTTATCTATGCAGGTATATACGGACATAGTTATATATATGTTAGCAGATATATATAACTATATAGGTATATATGGCCACACATCTGTAGATAGCAATGGCAGATTAACAAATACACATATATCCACATGTACCGTTAAAGGGGTTGAGAGGCCCCACACACTATACGTGTTGTACAAATAGGCACCCCCCCACACCCAACCACATGCACCCTGCAATACACTACCAAGTACAGTTTGCCTCCCATAGGACTTGTAATATGTGGAAGCCATCAACATCCCCAGGATACAGATGCATAGACACACACACACACACACACACACATATATATATATATATATATATATATATCTACATGTGACTACACATACACATGCAGATAAATGTACAGTAAGATACATATGTAGGAGGTGCACACTATATGGAACAGCAACTATGCCTACAGCTAACACCTGAACAACTGGACACTGTATGGGCCACTCATACAAATGTCAATCGTTGCCTGTAACATATACCCATAGAAAGGTCATATGAAAGACACCACACACAGGTTTGCAAAAATGGGGAATCCATTAATTGTGTACTATAACAGTTCTATATGCTATGTCATATAGCTGTTCAGATACTGACAACCATTTAAACAGAGTACTGCACCTGTGAAACAGTTACACTAATACAGTAGTCTGGAAAGAGTCACAACTGTTGCTGTCCAAGCCAAGCCCTTCAAATTGTACAATAGTGGAGACAGACTGTTCCACAGGATACCAAACAATCAACAGTATGTCATGGCGGTGTGTAGTTCAGCAGCCTCTATCCACACTCTGTACAAACTCAGTAGGAGGTAAAGACATTTTGTGGTCAAATGGGTTGTAATTGGTACATAACAAGGCATACCTGACACCATCTCGAGCACACCGACAAACAGAACAGTCTGTATGGCAGGGGGCAGTAGGCTTGCAGTAGCCCAAGTAATGTATGTAATGTCAATATAGCTGAAGTATACGGTATTGTGCATCCAGATACCTTGTGGCAGCTCAACCTTGATACCCCCACATTTTGTAACAGCCTAGGTCATTTATGGTACTCCCCACCAAGACTCAATAATACAGGCCCATAAACCACTGTTAGATACACTGCCTCTAAAGTGCATAAGGGCATGCAGATATATTGTCCAATATATGTGGAATTCTAGACACACCCTGTACAGTCCAGAGGTACACATAATCCCTTAGTGCACAACATGTGTACCAGGCCTGACAATATGGATGTAGACAGCCATGTAGATGGGTATAACACATAAAGACTGGTATACATTTGCCATCATCGGTTTTGGATTCACACACTCCTGTCTGGTCTGACACATAATGACTGCTGGTACAGGGATGCCATGGACACATACTACCCACTAAATATTGAAATACATCTGTACAGCATCCCACTGCTCTGTCTGACATACATGACTTTTAAGGAAGGCCTGGCAGCAGTACCTCTGGCAAGTATCTGCACATGACATCTCACTGGGTAAGTATACTAAGCTGCTAGGCATGTAACAATGCACTATGCAGACTACAGGCAGACTGGCTCAACATTGGCCTACATCTCATATGGGGGAATGCACATGTACCTGCATATATAGCAGGCTCAATGACCATGTCACAGCACAGGGTGAGAAACGCCTGTGTGACAGTGCATAACCACAACCAATGTGAACACAGCCAGAGCCACATATGGTAAGCTAGCATAATATTACAATATATGGACTACTTGTTCTACACCATCCTCATATGTGCCAATCACAGAATGACCCTACATATACTGGGCTGCTACACAGTTTGATCTGAAGATTAAAAATGGCTAGAGGTAAAAACAAGGTGCAGAAAATATATAAAGCAAAAACAGAAAAACTGCACCAAGTTAACACACAAAAAAACGTTTATTCAAACCAAAAAACAAAAACAAAAAGGAAAAAAAGGTAAGCGCTTTCACAACTGCTGTTGCTTCATCAGACACTACTATAAAATAACAAGCAGCTTAAATAAGTGCATTCAAATAATTTTTATTTGGTGAAGGGGCACACATTATAATATGGAGGATTTACAGAACAAGAATTCTTTGACTGGACCACATCTTTGCTTCTTACGAATCCTGGATGTTCCTGTCAAGCCATTACTTAATGTTGATCTTGGCACTATCACTGATGATAGTATTGTTACTCAACAACGACTACCAGAATTTTTTCAGCTATACAGAGAATTGGAGAACTTGATGTACAAGTACAAAAGACTGCAGTGGCAGTGGCAGTGGCTGCACCTACAAGCCTCTCTTGAAGCTAAAATTATTCCACGTGGTCTTAGGATTCTTAACATGCCTACCTACGGAGATACGTATCCAGCACTGCTCCGTAAATGGCAAGAGCTTAACCTGCAATTTAGTTCAAGGTATATGGAACTTTTGATTGAATTCTTTTCACCAATAGAGAATGATCTGAAGTCTCAGGTCATTGCTTTAGAGAAAAAGATCTCTGACACTTTTTCTAATGATCTTACCTTGAACAAAATGGATCAATTGCAGGATAGTATTATCTCTTATGAAAAAAAACTCCAAAGTGTTAAGCTAACTAAGCTTAATAGAGACAAATTAGATTTTGTCAAAAATAATGTTTTTTCCTGGCCTAGAGAAGTAGTGATTACATCATCTCAGGAAAATGGTACTTCTAGTGTTAGATCTACAAATGCTGCTCCACAAGAGCGCTCAACCCGTTTTGCCAGCCATTCCGGCTCTACTTCAGCGAGGTCTAATAAGATGAATGAACGTTATAAGCAACCAAGTACTTTTGTTCCTGCAGTACCTGCAGGAGTACAGATGTTTTTAGACATTTGTGAGATCACTTTTAGAGACTTGAATATGTCTTCTAATAATAATTATTCATTCTGTAATTTTTCCAGTGATGAATATAGAGCGCTTCAAGAGCTAAAAAGCTTACAATCCTTGGAAATTAAACAGGCTGATAAGGGTGGGGTATAGTTTTGTTGGACAGGGACCTTTATATTAGACAAATGGAAAAATTGCTACATAACACATAGACTTATCAATGTATCTCTAGAACAACAGTGAATGCAATTGTTGAGAAAGTATCTTTTTAAATTTTTGATCTTTTAATAACTAACTTGATTAATGAATCCTTGTTCAAATATTTTAATGTCTATAAACCAGTAGTCCCTAGGGTTTATGGCCTACCAAATGTTCATAAAGATATGTTTGTTCCTCCCATGAGACCAATTGTTTCAGGCACTGGTTGGTGCACTGAACCCCTTTCTATTTTTGTAGAAGGGAATTTGCATGGTTTCTTGGAAGGCTGCCATACTTTATTATGAGACACTAAGATGTTTTTGGAATGTCTACGACATAGGATGACTATTATCGAATGAGATGAAGAGTTTACTTTTGTTACAATGGACATATAATCTTTATTTACAAGCATTCCCAATTCCTGGGGTGTGGACAGGGTTAGAGAGTTTCTTACTGTTAATAGATGTCTTACAACTACTAAAATTCAGTTGATTTGCAGCCTACTGGAAATTATACTCGAGAATAATGTTATTGTTTTTCAAGACCATTTTTTTCTTCAGAAAGTTGGCGTAGCTATGGGCACTGCTTGTGCCAATAGCTATGCCAACCTAGCTTTGGTGTGCTGGGAGCAGCAGACTATTTTTTCCGTAGATAATCCTTTCCTTGGGCAAGTATTATGGTATGCTCGCTTTGTAGATGATGTTTTTATGTTGTGGAAGGGACATGGCTCTGATATTCCTAGATTTATTGATTATTTACATACCACAAATGAATTCCTGTGATTTACTTACCATAGCTCAAATACAGAAATCAATTTTATTGATATTACGGTCAGGAGGTCTGATTTTAATCAATTGAGTAGTACTGTCTACCACAAACCTTCAAGGAAAAATACATTTTTACATAAAACTAGTATGCATCCAAGGCATATCCCTAGGAATGTCCTGAAGGGACAAGTTTTAGGACTTTGCATCTCCACAATAGTGATGAAGAAGTAGAAATAACTCTTGAAAGTATTAAGTATGATTTTTTTAGAATGGGGATATTCATTATCTGATATTAATAAAACAATATCTGAAGCATGGAAATTGAGGGACACTAGATGTATACCCTATCTTAGAGAAAATATTAATAGCCACAATTTAGATAATAGTTTGGCAGCTAAGAATGATTTCAGGGTTGTTTTTCAGTTTTCTAGTGATGTTAATCAGTACACACAGGTTATTAGGAGGCATTGGCATTTGTTACAAGAAGTTCCAGGGCTAATTGAAAAAGTTGGTGAGGTTCCTTTATTTTGCTTTAGGAACAATAGATCTCTTAATCAACATCTATGTAATAGGGAAGTCTCTGAGACTTTCACTTTCCCTACACGCATCGGTACATTTCCTTGCAGAAGATGTACTGCTTGTAAATATATATTTAGTAAGAAAACTTATACACACCCAACTCGAAAATTTTCTATTTCTAGCCATCAGTATTCAGATTGCAGGACTACAGATGTAGTATACTTTGCTTTCTGTCAAAAATGCCCTGTATATTATATAGGGAAAACTAATAGGATGTTGAAAGACAGAATATTGGAACACATTAGAGATATTACTAATTGTAAGGAAACTAATGCTTTAGCTAATCATGTAATGCGTACTGATAGTTCCCATACCTTTAGGTTTTTTGTTATTCAAAATATACCTAGTAGTATACGAGGTGGGGACATTGAGAATACTACAGAGAGCTATGAACAAAAATGGATCCTTAGACTTAATGCAGAGAAATACCCTGACCTTAATGGTACTACTTCCCTGAAACCTTTTTTAAAAGCTAGACGGCTTAAACATTAACATTAAGTTTATGTTTAGTTTGTGTATTTTTTATATATATATGTGTATATATAGGTATATATATATATATATATATATATATATATATATATATATATATATATATATATATATATACATATTTATATATGTATTTATTGCTATATATTTTTATAATATTGTCTTTTAACTTGCTTGTGCTTTTATTATTTTTATTTTTAGGTTTTAGTGATTATTTAGTGTAATGTATTTCTTTCTCCTTTTGCAGTTCACTATACCTTTTATTTGTCTTTGCATAGCATCATGTCACTGGCTGTCTCAGTTAATTGACTGCACCTATTTAAGTTGCTTGTTATTTTATAGTAGTGTCTGATGAAGCAACAGCAGTTGTGAAAGCGCTTACCTTTTTTTTTCCTTTTTGTTTTTAGTTTTTGGTTTGAATAAACGTTGTTTTTTGTGTGTTAACTTGGTGCAGTTTTGCTGTTTTTGCTACACAGTTTGGTCTGATGGCTGTCTGTGGTATGGGACATATGTGTGTGTATGGCCTTACAAACATGTATGGAAAAACGGTACCATACAGTGGGACAGCATGTAACATCAGATAGAAGGGGAGCTAGGACAATGACATCTACCACAGTCTGTACACAGGCTAAAGTACATATTAACAATACACACACTGCCGACATTCACCATCACTACACAGATCTCAGTGCTGTACAATCATCCACAGAATGTCCATGTTATGTCAAGAAATATAACCCTTACTGTACATGACGTGTAGCAATCTGAAATATCACTGGCTTGTTATCAGATATGATGACACGATTTATGGTGTGCAGCACATATGCACCACTTCATGCACGACATATGTACAAAGGTTGACAGAGGTGTGTCTGACAGCACATTCACAGGGCCAGTATAGACATGTTGCTGTGATAACCTCATAAATTTACTATTGTAACAGGGTTTCTTGCAACATATGTCCTATGAGGGATATGAAGTCAGTAACTGTCACGGCCTTCACCATCTACAGATTGCAATCCTCACACTACCTTCTGCATTCCACAGATAGATGCACCAAGGCTAACACATGAAATCAAGGGCACAACACTGCCCAGTCTGCAGAAGACCCTGCAGATGGGGATCCCTCATATACATGGAACTGACATGGCAGGTATTGCGACATGTATGACAGGCAAATCCAGACAAACTCTGTCAAACCAATATTACTCCACATGCAGTATAGCAGCACTTACAGTCTGTAGTCAGGTCAGGCACATCCCCCCTCCTGTTTGTTGCCCTCTTTCCACAGTGTATGTTGTTAGAGGTACATCCCCAATCCATCTGAGATGCTGTTTGCCAAACAACAGATCTAGTTCCTGCTCACAGTGACTGAAAAGGGCCAACACCACCATGTTGTTCCTAGGTACTGGAGTGTGTTTCCATGAAATTGGCTATGGGAATGTTACCACAGCTGTTCCACATGCAATCAGCTAGGGGATGACTGCAATTCGTGCAGAGGCCATCAGATGATCATGAGCATCACTTAAAATACACAAGCTGCTGCCTAAGCAAAGCAGGTGTGGGTCACCACATCCACCAGAGAGGGAGTGGGGGAGGCAGACAGAGGCAAATACATGCCAGAGAGGGGTGGAAGAGTAAAACAGAAGCATGTTTATGTCACACACCTACCAGCACAGGGAATTAACACCCTGACAACTATGTAGTGCTATCACAGTTCGATGCAGTTATTGGATGCGCCACATGGGTTACCTGCTGTGGAGTACACAGAACATATATGTGATGGTGAGTGACATCTGCAACAGGGATACGGTAGATATACGGTAGGTGACATACATGTGCCTGTCTGCATGAACAGCTGCCAGCGTCAACACAGGCACACTCACACAGGGACACACACACACTGACACACTTGGCAGGGCCAGAAGTGCAACTCATCACTAGTGGGATTGCAGGTATCACATGCATCACATGGGTCATACGGAGGTCGTATGGGCAAAGAGTATGATAAGGTGTCAGACATCAGACAGCATGCTTCAGTATGCCCTGGGGGGGTTGTAGTGAGTGTGGATTTGGTCATACACACCATATAACACACACACACATGAACACACAGGGTGCCAGTTCTGACATGAATGGGTGCATGTCTGCACAGGTGTGTGGTGGTCAACTGTGAGTAGCCTAAAAAGCATTGCTATCTACTCAGTTAGACACACACAGTTGCCAAGTCTGGGGTTAGAACTACTACCTAACTAGTTTATCACTACAGCAGTACGCAGTTATGGGACGCGCCATGGAAATTACTAAGCTACATCTCTCACAAAGGTGTATTTCACATTGGATGACCTCAGCAGGATTGTCATAATACTACTATGGGGAAGGCGGTGTGTGCATGGGCCATAACCCATTCATGTAGGGGTTGACATGCCACATGTGAGCACACATGGGGTCATATGTCACAGGTATGTGTGTACAGCTACTAGATGACTACTTCCTTGTACAGTCATGTTGCACAGCTGGCACGAGCACCACATAGTCTGTCATGCTGACAGATACTGGTGGATAGTATCTGCAGTGAGTGACATCTGCACCTCATGTGTTTGGGGCCCTTTGGCTGTGTGCTGGGTGGGACAGGCCCGGATGGCTCCTTGTCACGGTCACCCTCTTCCACACATCTATGTCCATCTACCTTTGGCTTATTATAGTGTGTTGTCCTTACATATATGTCTGTATTCCTATCCACTGTGTGTGCAAGGCAGGAGTGGTGCATATTGACATGTGTCTGCACTAAGAAATGCAAGTGCCAGATATGTCTGGTCCACTGGTGTTTTCAGGCCTTCATGTGTTAAAGTGTGTGAGCATGCCCAGTATGACCTCTCAGTATGTTGTTGACTGACATTGCCTTCATTCTTCTGTGTGAGCATGCCCAGTATGGCCATCTGGATTGCATGTGTGGATCAAGTCCAGGTAGTTTGTACTGCTGTGCTGACCTATGTGTTGTACACCAACATGTAGCATGCTGTGTCTGCAGGGTATCCATTGGTCATTTATCATTTAGTGTTGCTACATTTCTGCATAGCGGGGGGGGGGCACCTGACTGTTTCTACATTTCTACACAGGAGTGGAGGGGCACACCTGACTGTTACTATAAGTGTACGTAGGATGGGGGAACACACCTGACACTTTTACACATTTGCTAAGACTGTACTGGTATGTTGGGTACTCCATTTCAGTATGTAGTCTTACCTATCGTGCTGGCTAGAGGCATACCAGTGTACTACAGATCTTAGCTTTAACTACCTACATATTAGTTACTGACTTCCTAGCCTTCACATCTTACATCCAAATACCTGGCCTGCTGTAGTCTGTCTGTGTAGGCCTGGGGGAGGGGGGTTACACATAGGGCTCATTCAGAGGCCATATTACAGTATTTGTTTGTGTTTGTCTACACCTATCCTGCTGGCTGTAACTGTTGTTGGGTATGTGAACCCCCAACTGGCATGTGTGAGTCACTTACCTTGTGGGTGTCCCAATATTGAGGGTGGTGCTGCAGGGCTGCCTATGTCGGATGCACATAGTACAATCCCTATGCATGGTTGAGCACAGATAGTGTCATGTTTCCCATCCCTTTTACTGTATATGCGAGTCAGAGAGAGGTGTCATTCCCTGGGTCCCTACTGTGTCAGAGCATGTGCTATGTGTTGCCTCTTTGCCAAGGCCAGGGCATACTGAGCATGCTGCCTTCTGCCTACTGGGGCAGGCTCAGGTTGTTGTTGTTCCTCCTCCGAGTCACTCTGTGCCTGTGCAGGCATTGGCAATGGTGGAGGGCTGTGTGGCCCTGCCCCATACTGTTCCTGCTGCAGATGTTTCTGCAGGATCATATTGTGTAGTATGGCACATACAAGGACAATTTGGGCACATGTAGTTGGTGAGTACTGCAAGGCTTCACCAGATGTGTCCAGACACCGGAACCATGACTTGAGCATCCCAAACACACGCTCTGTTATGATTCGTGTTTGTGCGTGTGCCTCATTATGGAGTTCTTGTTTGGGTGTGTGTGTGCATTTCTAATGGGTGTCATCAGCCATGACTCCAGTGCATATCCAGCATCCCCCACTAGGCGACCGTGTGGGATGCCCCCATTGGCAAATCTCTGGTTCACCTGCGTCAGATGCCAGATGTGGGAATCATGGTAGCTTCCAGGGCAGCCAGCACACACATTCTTTATTATGCCCAGGGCATCACACATGACCTGGAAGTTGATGGAGGGGAAGCCCTTGCAGTTGATGTAGACCCTACCCTGCTCACCAGGTGGTGCTTTGATGCATATGTGCATGCAGTCTATTGCACCCACTACCTCAGGGTATTCTGCTATTTGGTGGAAGAGATGCATATTGCTGGCCAATGCCTCATGGGTGATGGGGAAATATACATGCTCACCGATGTGATCACATGGCATCCAGAAACTGGTGGAGTACCCTGGATGCTGATGCCTGTGATATCCCCATCATATCCCCAGTTGGCCTTTGGAAGGTACCTGTAGCTAGTATTCATAGGCCTACACATACCTTGGTATCCACTGGGATGGGTTCCGCTCTGTTAGTTCTGTGTGTGAGACATGGTTGGCACAGCTCAACAATTTGCTCTAGGAGGTCCCTGTCCACCCTACAACGCTCCGCTATCTCCAGCTCATGTAGCCCTTTGTAGGTTACCCTGAGTCTGTACATGCTTCTTCGTCTCTTCACTGTGGGTTGCTCAGCAGCATTCACATCCTCACCACCCTCAGCCTCTTGCACATGCTGGTTTATGATAGCAAAAGCAGCCCCTAACATTCTTTCCCTTGCTTTCGTTTTGTAAAATTTCCCCATTTGTATACACCAGTGGTGCAGAATTTTGAGGAAAAACAAGGGGAAAGGTGTTTGCATAGTTTATAGTGGTGGGCTGGGCTGGTCTGCTGCCTGTGTGATTGGTTGATTCTGATACATTTCACCTGTCATTTAAGCTAGTTCTCCTTGCTTACCTTCTCCCCTCCCATTAACTTCCCATTTAAGCATGTGTACACGCTGCACAAACGGAGTGCTCAAATGTGCACAGAGCTGCTATTTCCTGGTTTAACTTCTTTTTTCTTCTGTAACACCCAGTGCGTGGTGCGCACACCCACTTATACTTTGTAAAGAGTGCTAGGCAGGTTTAGACACACCCCTGGCATAGCTGTGCTAAGCTAGGAGCAATCCTGAGCCACAGGACTCCAATCCGCTTACAGTATGCCTGACACACACACCCATGAAGTTACCTATATCCTAGTCTTGCACCCAGCTATTCATACTCTTACACTGATGGGACCTGTCTCACATGCTGGGGAAAACTGGGATTCACTATCCTTCCCCTCATTTGCATAGGATTGCCTGCTAATGCATAGTTACATGTCTCACACTGAGCCTCTCCCCTTAGCAACCACTACTCACTGGCCAGGTTGTCTTCTGCCTGCCATTGACTTGCATGGCAGAATAGTGATTTTAGTTAGAATGCTTGTTTTAAGTTTATTTTCTTATTTTCCCCCGATCCCGTTTGTGCGCTGCTGCCCTATGCTTAAACAGCCAAGATCGGTGAAAAAAAATAAAAGTTGTTTTTTTCATTTTTTTCACTGTTTGCAATGCCAATGGCCTTACACTTGGCCATTGGCATGCTTGCTCAGTGATATGCAGCCTTTATTTGGAGCTGTCATAGCTCCGTTTTTGATTTTGCAGAAATGTACTCGGTTACTAACCAAGTACATTTCTGCAGATTGCACTAGTTCTTTCACAGACTATTGCAAGCTTCCTGGATTGCAAAATCACCTCATTTGCATGGATTTCTCCTGCAAATTAGGTGATTTGCATACCAGGGCTTAGCCCATGCAGGATTAGTGCTGGAGCTCTTGTGCATGCCCCTGCCAGCTGTTCCTGGATCGCACGGCAGACATATTGCATGCATGGGCTCCTGCACTCATCTTGCACTCTGTGCAAGCTTTTGAGAATCTGGGGGAGTAACTATTACATTTGTAATATTTTGTAAACAACTTACAATATCTCAGATACCACTAAAGTTACACACATACTGTCAGCAACATTTTATTCATCTAGCTGAGAGCTTTCGTATGAGGCTAACATGTTCTGTCTGTGTTACTTGGTTGTTGAGATATTTAGAAAAATGTGAAAAAATGCAGTTGAGTTTGCTACTGTGTAAGCTTTAAGATGAAATCTTTTAAAACTTTCTACATAGTATGGTTTTGGAATTACTGATGCAAATATGAACAAGCAATATTTGATGCCTGGAGGTATCAGGAGGAGTTAACTGCCAATGCACCTGGAGGCGTCACTCAAATGTAATGGGTTAAACACATACCTTACTTTCCAGTGGGATGGGTTCCCTCAACCTGGCTCTGGCTGTACACCAAGGCTGCCACAGGTCACACTGTTACTCTTAAGTGTTGTTGTCCTGCACATTCTGCAGACTCTCTAACTACGCCTATTACCTGCAGCAGCAGCTTCAGCCTGTATCATACACATCTGTATGTAACAAGTAGCTGATAAAACATTCTCTCTGTGTTGACATAATCTCTACCCCAGTAATTTCCACCCTAAAATGTGAGAAAGTGGATGAAATCTACATTGAGGCCTTATATGTTGTTGAGTAGTTGCATAGGATTGGCTCATTATACTGCAAATCAGCTGTGTATGCTGCTTGTAGCATTCCTAAACCACAGAGTGGTTCAGATGCAATCACCTGCTAATGAGAACCATCTTAAAGAGGCAAACACCTAGTTAGAGGAACCATTGTGTATAAGAGTTAGCTTCTATGGTTGACTCCTTCACACAGTACTCATATAGCTGTATATTTCGACAGAGGAGTTTTATCCTCCATCAGATATGTAACCATTTGGATTTCAACATGATGCATATGTTTGAATATAGTTAGGGGGAATGGGGATTACATCAGTAAGCCTTTCTTAGAACTGTACTGATGACATGGCATTGATATCCAGCTGTGTTACACCTACAGAGGATGTAGAGTACAGCAAGGGTATAATGCTCCGTGTTAACTAGTTACACTGGTCTCCTGGATACTTCCTTTGTCAGCAGTTGTAGTAGTATCCTACTCTTTGCTTGGCATGGTTGTTTATATATATGTTATGGGCAGGGGGTTCCCTGCTGTGGAGCACAATACAATAGACTCCTGTGTTTGTTGTATGATCATACATGAGTATCTGTCATGTCACAAACAGAAGTGGGTCACTATTTTTACTATTCTAGTTGCTTCCACAACCTTTGTATGTTCGGCACACTGTTGAATATGAGATGTCTAATCAAGTGGAGGATACTAATAGGCTTCTTTTATTGCTGCATCTCTACATACTGTACTCCCATATATGTGATCCTGATGTATTCTCATTTATTTGTATTTCAGGAGATATCATGCATGCCAGATGCTGTGCACGTTTCAATGAGGCAGAAAACAATTTCATTTTTGAGCTCTTGAGACAATGCTACCATTTTCCTGCTGTCCAGAGGAAGGGCAAATAAGCAAGACCATGCTGCCTTGTGGGATGAATTGATGCACAACATCAATGCTGTGGGTCACAAGAATCACACATATGAGCAGGTGCGACACCATGCCACCGACATGATTAACTTGGCACACAGACATGCAGCGGATGTGGCCATGGATTGTCAGGTTACTGGTGGTGGGCCTGCAGCAGAACAACCTCTGTCAGCCACTGAAAAATTCCTGGTGAACCTTGCAACACAGGACAGCTCCCAGGCATCCATCACACAATATGTCGTGGATGTAGGTGCAACCATTTCCACTCAAAAGGAGCATCCAGGTATGCTTAGTTGGATCAGCATTGGAATACTGTAGCATTCAGTGTGTCACTGTGCACATAGTTTTACATGGGTGTCAGGTGTTTTATGGGGGGAGGAGGTTAGCTGCAGTTTTAAGCTCATGCACAGATTGTGACCCACATACCTGTTAACATAACAGCTACTGTAAATGTGAGATATTTGGACATATTACCCCTGTTATACTGTAACATGAGCTGCTGTTTATATCACCTCTCCCTCAAACATTTACAGGATCATCAGGAATAGGAAGAGGCTGTGTTCTTGTTGCTGGTAAGCACAAAACTGTTTTGTCAGAGATGTACATTCAGTTTAATGTATTCGCTAAAATGTCACCCCAGGCCTGTGGCTGGATTGATGTACTGCATGCATGTTTGCCAAATGTACAGATATTTTCTGACTGTACACAGTTTAGACTCATACCTATGCCTTGTAGCTGTGACCACAGTGATTGATTAACAGTATTGTCAAGACATCACAGATTGTCATAACTGTCAACTGTGCAGCGTTTTGCATAATGTCAACAGTGTACATCATTTATGTTTTGCTCATGAGAGTCTTGTTTAAAGAACCATTATTTCCAAATAATTACAGACTTGGGTTAGAAAATAATGTCCTCATGTTCTACTATATGAGGCTGTGGGTTATACAAGTGTGTAATAGTGACAGCAGTTTATACAGCTTAATATATATTGCAACATAGTATTGCAGAGCATAGTGGTGCAGGTATTAATGTAATGCTTTTCCTTTTCTATCACAGGTGACCAGGGAGGTTGGTCTTTGTCCCCTTCACAACCTGATGTCAATGTCTCTTCAGACTTTAATGATGATGGTGGCCAAAGTGAGGCACAGCTGAGAATTTCAGGGGCTGCATCTGACACAGATGTTGACATCCCTTGTCCGCCCTCATTATCACCATACATAGCCAGTATGCCTATGTATACCTAGTCCCTTTTGGCCACAGATTTACTTATTTATTTTATTTAACATTTATTTACCAGGAAAGTCCAACTTGGAATGAAGCCAATTTTCAGTGGAGACCCAGGGAGAAACAATCTAGATGTATATCTTTGAAACGTGGGAGGAAACCAGAGTTCCCAGAGGAAACACACACAAACTCAGGGAGGACATGCAGACTCCACACAGAAGGCACTCCAGCTGAGAATCAAACTGAAGAACCTCTTGCTGTGAGGCAACAATTCTACCGCTGCACCACTATACCATCCAGTGGTGCAACAGAGGCTGCACAGTTAGAGGGTGGGGACATTAAACAGGGAACTGTGGCTTTTGTGGCTGCAGTGACTCTTGACACTGGCCATAGCCAAACAATTGGCAAAGTTCCTGCTGCCCATCCAACACCTGTTGCAGGTGTCTTATGTCTTGTCACTTGGAATATGTTTAGGGCCATCATGGAGGCACAGGCATGTTCAGAAAGGAACTCCAGATGAATGCTCAGGGTTATAGATGCAGCACAGTCTGACATCTGTGACGGCCTCCACCATGTTGCTGATACCCTGGAATGGTTTACTGATGCAGTACATAGAAGTTGGTCTGAGACAGATTGCACACTATCTGCCTTGGAATGTACGTTGTCTGTGATGGAATGTCTAATTGAGTTTTGGATCGGTCTCATAGTCAGCAATAACATCTGCTGAGAGTCAACATGGCTATGCACAATCATGCTCCCATAGTGGCAAAACATCCAGTGCTCCAGAGGGAAGTGTGCTGACCACACCCAGACATGACAGGCTATGGGCTTATGGTACTCAGTGTTCCGGTGGAGGACACTGTCCCAGTAGACAGCAGCCACCCTCTAGTAGAGTACAGCATCTAACCTTGGGCGTGGAGGTGCCAGTGCAACTTCTGGCAGAGCCAGTTCACATGTTTGGGGGCAGAGACGATGAAGTCAACTCTACCATGCATGGCACACAGCTATCCAACATACAGACATGTAGGGCTAGCACTGGTCTTGGCTGTGTTCACAGAGACACTCAAACACCACTGTCACATTCAGGTCACCTACAGACAAACACACCACATTTCCATGGTCTATCTTGCCTGCTTCCCTTCCTGACTCATACACAAGCTTTCCAACCTATTGGGTCAGCCTAGGCCTCCTCCACCCCCACACAACAACCTGTGCATGTGATTATACCTGTGCCACATCCCTCTCATCTTTCTCATGGATGCAGGGAAATAAAGCTATGTGTCTGATGCACAGGGTGAGTATCTACATTAATATGAATTTGTCTCCCCCAATGTTGCTTTTGACATGCTACTTGTACTGGTCTATTTCAGAATTTTTACTTTGCCATTTATAATGACTATACCATAATAATGTGTGTATATTATGATGGATGCTGTTGTAATGGCTGTGTAGTCCCGCAATGATAGGTGTCACATGGACATGTTTACGTTTCATTTTCAGGACTGTGTAGGACTCAGCTATGGGTACACATCTACAATCATTGCATCAACGTTAGAGCACAGAACTGAATGCCAACACAGAAGACAAATGTTGTCAGAAAGGTAACACAGTATAGGTTCTGGGGTTCATAGCTTCATATGTGTTTAATAAGCTAACGAACACAAGGGCTTCTTTAACTCATTCACTCCAATGGAATGCAGGGAGTTTGTACTGTAACTTTCAATGGGTGGAGCCTAAGCCTTTTGACAGAATAAAATTATGTCCTCACATTTCAAACAAATGTTCATATCTCTGGAACCATAGGGGTTATAAAGAAGTATAAATGGCAAATTCTTCAACCCAAACTATTTTTATAGTGGTAGTTTTATTTAGATTCTAGGTCTTCAACTGAATTTTATAAGTCACAGCAAACACAGTCCCCAGATTCATGAACAGCCCGTGCAAGAATAGTCTATTCTTGCACGGGCTGTTCCGTGTACAGGGCTGCTGCATTCCTACACCTACACGATCCGTATACAAGTGCAGGGGGCATGTATGCATCCTGCACGGACAGTTAAATATGCCCCCTGCACTCAGAAAGTGCCATATGGCACTTTCAAACAAGGAAGTAGTATAATATTAGAGCCTGGCTTTAATATTATGCATTATTTCAGTGTCCGCGGACACTGAAAACTAGCTTGTCAGTGTCCATGGACACTGAAATAAGAAAAAAAGCACACAATCCCTAAGAAGTAGCCCACACAGTACATGATTGTCCCCAGAATGGCCAGATCTCTGCCCCACATGCCTGCAACCTTCTGATAAATATATCTAATAATTTAATATATATATATATATATATATATTTTTTTTTTTTTACAATAAAAAATAAAGTTTAAGTACAGTGCAGTGGGTTTGCCTGCCACGGCGCTTTGCTCAGCCCAACTTAAATGCTGTTTGAGAGTCAAATAGAATTCTGAAGGAGAAATCCTTGTTGATGTAGTGTAGTGGTTAGAGCACAGGTTTAGCATGCAGGCCATGCATGGTTTGAATCCCAGCTCTAGCTAATATCCCAGCACAAAGTGGAGGCCTAGGACTGTCTAGCACATGATCTCACCAGTGCCGCTGGCATCTCCTCAACTGGTGAGCAAGTACGTCATCACTATGATGAAATAAAGCATAGGAGGGGTGAGTTCTTGGCCCAGTGGATCCAAGAGGCACAAGCAGAGGACATCCCAGAAGTTTGTAAGTATCCACTCTGTGTGTTTGTAAATAATTATTTAAAAATGTATATGTTACAGTACAGGTGTGCTTAATGTGTGTTCTTTCCCCATACAGCTGACGATGAGAGGGCTGCGAACGTTGATGCCCATGCACAGAGCTTGGTCTGACTGCACCAAGAGTTTGGTGAGTACAGAAATATTTGTAATATCTGCTGTAATAAATCAGAAACAGTAGCACTGTCTGTATATATAATTGTTCTCTAACTGTACTGAATAAATGCATGTGTCAGGCTGCCAGTGTTAAAACTCAATAGTGCCAGCTGCTGTGTAATACAGAGTTTTCTAGCAAACAAGGTACAATTGAGGAGAGGAAGAGTAGGGTATGTAATAGGCTGTCTGAAAGAAACTGCTGTGTCATGGCTACTGTAACAGTTACAAATGAGAAGCAGTCCTCCTGTGCAGATCATGCAGGAATACTAACTATGGATTTCTGAGTTATAGAAAGTATGTCAAAAATAATAAAGCTGACTACCACAAACTTTTGTCTTTCATTTGTCTTGTATCTGAAAAGTAAATTGAGTAGCTGCTGCTGCGTGCAGTAACTGAGGTGAAGTGATGTAGCACTGGCCTGCAAAGTTCAGAATGTGGATCTGAAATAACTGACAAAATGCAAAAGTAAATATTTTCTTCAGTAATGTCTTGTACTGTGCTCCTGCCAGCATTGCCTTGTGTTAACATTTGCATTTCAGCTAAGTAGAGTGTGTTGACTTGATTCTAAATTGAAGTATGTTTTATTAAAATGTCCAAATATCAAATTTTAATAATCTGCTCATATTGTGTAAACAGTAACATCAACTGTTTTGTTCTGATTCTTGTTGTAGTTATTATGGAAAACAAATAAAAAGGCATTTGGTAAAAAGTAGAGTGTGTAGAAAAGTATGTATTAGATAGAAATAACTAGAATACACCACTTACCCAATAGCTCAGTGTGATAAGTAATAGGTCTATTGTTTCCTTTTGCACACACACTCACACACACACACACACACACACACACACACACACACACACACACACACACGCACACATGCACACACGCACACACGCACACACACCCACACACACTTCGAATCCAGGGACTACTACTAACATGTCTTTCTAGTTCTACAGCTATAAACTTGAATATAAAGAAATATTTGCAGAAGTGGTATGATGGGGATATGTATTAAATGTGTACAAATGTTCTGTTGAGCAGCCCAAGTCCTAAAATAGAAGCAGGCTAGCCATCTACACTATGCAGTCTGGCCAATACAGGCCTCTAAAGTGTCATGCTGTCACGGATAGTTTCCCCTGTTGCCAAGAAAGCTGCACCCAGATAACATCACAGTACAAGTATGCCAAAAGAACACTTACAGAACGGCAAGACAGGGAACACATTGAGCATGACAGGTATGAGTCCCCTATAGTTATGTATGCTGAGTTGTTATACCTCGCCCCATAGTACTCCAAATGCACATAGAGTTGTCATACCTTGCCCCATAGTACTCCAGGCACACATATGTACAGGTGTATATGTGCTGTAGTACCTGCATGGCCCAGGTAGAGGTTAAGGGAGGACAGAACTGTAGAGTATTGAACAGCAGTGTATTGAGAAGTATCACTGAATGCAGTTGTTAATGGAATTATTTTCTCTTACCCCACAACTCATCTGCTCCAATAATTGCACAAAATGTAATATGGGAATGTTGCTACCAAAACTTACTTTGGGACCTTTGCTCCATTTTGGTTATTATATTTGAAACTGTGTGCATACTAACATACCTTGTTGAATAACCATTGTTGTTGGCCTGTTCCCATAAATATAACTGGCATGCTGTTGCAATCCAGTCTGCCAGTCCATTTCTGCATGTGTTCTGCTTGCTATGCCAGTGTTACAATTCCATTGTTCTGGGTCAATTGGAACACCCATGCATGCTGTGTTGACTAATGTTTAAATGTTTTGTTCATGACTAACCAATACACCTTGTTAATTCTCACTCCATAGCACGTTTGGGAAGGCCAATATGAGTGGATCCACCTCTCCCACCCCACCTGGCCGAGGCACCAGCCTGGACCTCCCTCATTTGCTGGTCCTGCATCACCCTCGGGTGGAATCGCTGCAGGGGATGAGGCTCATCCTCCCCCTGCATGTGGCCACTGTAAGGATCTTCTCACCAGGCAAGAGGTTCGTGACATGGTGCGCAGTGTTCTCCAGTCAGAGCTGGATGAACGACTGTGTCAGGTGGAGGGCAGACTGGCACAGCTTGAGGGGCAGCTGGCCCCTCCAGCTCAGCCCCCAGCACATCCACCTTTGGAGCCGTGAAAGAGTAGTGGTGACTGCCATCAGGTGGGGACATCAGTCCCACTACTACCATCTAGGGGTTTCATGGGCATCCGATTCCCAACCACCCTCCCCATCCAAGGTGTCCACCCCAGGTGTCACACACTGCCCCTGTCTGCTGTCTTGTGTGTCTTGCCTGTCTGCAAATTAACTTCTCCTACCAAACGTTCCTACCCACACTTACCTACACTCCTTCCCCAACATCCCACTATCACCTTAAAAAAAAAGGGCATCTGTCCCAAAAATAAATCGTCCCATACATAGCTCTGCATTTTGCCCAGAGACACGGTCCCCTTACTCAATCTACCCCACTAATTCTCATCATTTTATGTCACCCGGACCCCTCCCTATGGGGAGTGAAGCTATAAATTCCAAAATTGCCCACAGTTATATCAGCTGTTGCTGTTAAAGAAATGCCGAGCTATGGTCCTTTCCTACACCCATCCTGCACATCCCTAGCTGCCTCCCATCTTGTTTTACCCCCTGCTTCCCCCATTTCACCACTTTCCAGTCTCCCTTTTTTCTTTTATTTAAAATTCCCAGGGGGTTAAGTGGACGTAAGCGTCACTTAGCTTTGCTTAGCTCTGAGCAAACCCATGCAAACCCACTTACAGCTGCTTAAAAGTGCCTTAATCACTCTGTATCCAACAGCCCTTATTCTGCCCAGCAACAAAATAACAAGCCCTTACAAAACTTGAACCCAGGAGCCTGCACATCATAGCCACAGCAATCTATCACTAAGCCATCTGAGCTGTCAAAATGTGTGATCTTTTTCAAACATATCATTCAGTACAGTTATTCAACAGTAGGGAAAAAATTCTGTAGAATTAGTCAAGTTTTATATATATATATATATATATATATATATATATATATATATATATATATACGCACAAATATATATGTGTATGGAGATGCATATGCATATGGACAAATAAATACATAATATATGTAGAGATATACATATGAAATATATACATTTAGAAATACATGCATAGATAGAAAAGTAAATCAATACATACAGGTATATCTATGTACATAAATATATATATATATATATATATATATATATATATATATATATATATGAATATACATATATATATATATATATATATATATATATATATATATATATATATATATATATATATATATACATATATATATATATATATATATATATATATATACATATATATATATATATATATATATGTTTACATATATATGTATTGGAGTTGCACTTGAGATCCATACCCCAAACCTCTTACTGTAGCAAATCTGTCCAAAGGATGTCAAAGTAGAGGTCAAGGGGCCCAAAATAGGGACATCTTTGAAATATTGCCCTTATCCCTCTGTCTCCAGCAGCAACTATTTTGCCTTGCAACAAAAGTATCAGCCCTGCCAAGTCTTGAGCCTAGGGCCCTGAACACCATAGTCAGAGCAAAATACCACTACACCTCGTGAGCTCAAAGAGATACTGATGCTTTTCCAAACATAACAATCAGTAGAGTCATTCAACAGTAGGGAAAATATTCTGTAGAATCAGTCAGGTTTTCTATATATACATATATTTATGTATGGTGATGCATATATGTGGACATTATGTATACATAAATATACATAAATATATAACAGCTACAAACAAATGCAATCTGAGTGTCATGCTGCTCAACACTAGAAGTTCAAATCTCAAAAGGCAGTCACTTGAAGCACTCCTTATTCACAAAGGATGTGCACACGTCCACACTGGTAGCCCAACATAATGCATCACAGATACTGCAGGTGTAGCTAACATAGCGTAAGACTGCAGTTCAAGTCGTAGCCTGCTATAGGTCCCCAACCATGCCCCAAGAGTCAAACCCCATGTTCTTAAGTGCCCTGGAGAATATTACTGTCCAGCCTAACACTATCATACTGGTTGCCCTCAACTACCCCTCCATTAACTGTGAAAGATACCCATGTATCAATGAACTTGCCCAGTATTGCCTGGAATGCATCCATTCCAATGGCCTGGACCAGCTCATTTCCACACCCACTACAGGTAGCAGCATCATTGCCTAGTCAGTACTAACATGGGCGACTGTTGCTTTACAAAAATAGTCAACTCTGCCATGGTTAGATCTGACCACAATATCATCGCCTTAGAAATCCACATCCCTCTCACCCCCTGCAAAGGTAACCACCATGAAAAACCATTCTAAAGCTAACTTTGACTACCAAAGATCAGAGGTGGTTTACTTCACAGCACCCATGCAAATGGAGATTAGTTACATGACCTCCAAACACACACCAATGCAGTGCAAACATGCACAAATGCATTGAATCCGCCATACACAATAGAAACAAGATGCTCCCCACCAAAAAAGAGAAGCCAATCTGGTGGTCCCCTGCCCAAAAAACTCTACAACAGAAGGAGGAAACCGATATGGAATAAGATGAAGTCCCAAAACTGGAAAAAACCCTTATAAGCCTCAACAAATAGATGAGATTCCTCATGAAATATTCTAAAGCTAGCTGTGAAAACAGAACTGCAGCACTCAGTAAAGACATCCACAAGGCCTCCTATAGTTATGTAAAGAATCTCCATGGCAATGCCAACATGTGCTCAGAGCTATACTGAGGCAACAGATATTGCCAATATGCTGACACACAGATTCAGTGGCAACTTTACCCCTCTCCCCACCCCCAAAGGACCAGTAACAATACCAGTACACTGCCAGGCACCCAGTAGTACTGCTGCTTTGGTTAACACACCACTGTCTAAGGCCAAGAATACAGCTTCTATGGGACCTGACAATATCCCTGGCTGTGTTCTACATGAACTACAGAGTGAGCTGTCACCTCACCTGTGTGCCCTGTTCAATCACTGCCTCACCTCAGGCTTTGTCTCCACTGACTGGTGCACTGCTACAGCTATCCCTATCCACACAATAGGAATGGCTGCAGACCCTGGGAAGTATTGCACCATTAGCCTGACAAGGTTGCCATGCAAAGCTATGGAACACATCATCATGGACCTAAGAAACAGGGATAAGGGAATCTCCAGACTCAGGATCCCACACTGTTTGCTTTTGTGAAAGGTAGATCATGCCTGTTCAATCAACCTGGTCGACTTTTTTGAGTCAGTCATCAGAGCTGTCGATGAAGACAAGGTGCTTCATGGAGCCTACCTCAATCTGGCCAAGCACTTTTATAACATTCCCCACTCAGGGTTCATGGATAAACTCACTAAGCTATGCATCAACCCCTATTACAGTAGGTGGGTTGCAAACTGCCTCATAAATAGAACCCACAGTGTAAAAGTAGCTGAGCCCAAGTCAGACTGCCGACCAGTTTGGTCCTGGGTCTTCTCCTGTTTGGTATCAATGTCTCTGAAGTCCATGCCAGCATGAAGGGACTTTGGCTGACAATGTTTGAAGATGATTGCAAGTTTGGAGCTATTAACTACCCAAGTGATGTTGACATCCTACAGAAAGGCCTTACTGAGTCCAATGACTGGTATCAGAGCCATGGCCTGAAGCTCAATGTCAGTGAATGTGTTGTCATCCCCCTTTGGGATGTCAGGCACTATAGGGATGTTACAGCACCAAAAATCAGACACCAGTGTGAAAGTGCATACCCACAACCAATTATACCACAGTCACATACCGGTAGGTCAGGTGAACAGTAGAGTATATGGACTGTGTGAAGAAATACATAATACTATACCAGTCACACACTACCCCTACATATAGTGGTCCAGTTCTCAGTGTAGTCTGAATCCTGACCATGGTACAGGACATGTCTCAGTCTTCCGCTACAAAGACATGCAGCCAACAGACCATCAGTCACTGCAGCAGCAGACACTGGAGCAGCATACACAGTCAGATAAAAAAGGAGTCAGTATCTGTCTGCCTGGGATGACATGATCGGCAGTCCATAATGCTTTGCCAGAGATGACCTGCACCTGTTGCCCTTGGGTTTCTGGATACAGGCTAAGGCTCTTGCCACCCCTATAGTGCCTTTTTTAGGCAAGGTTCAAATGACAAACTCACCACCATAACAGGTACAAGCAAGCAAAATCTGAGGGTAATGCTACTCAATATTAGAAGTCTAAACCTCAAAATCCACTCACTCGATGTACTCCTTAAAATGGAGAACATTGACATCTGTGCAGTGACAGAGACCTAGTTCAAGGCTCCAGAGAGCACCCCTGCATTACCAGGCTATAATTCATACCACACCTATCAGCCACCTAACCTGGACAGAAAGACTAAAGGCAGAGATGTGTCCATATTCATTAAGGATATCCACACCTCCAGGCTAGTTGCTCAGAATAATGCATCCAGGATTATCCAGGTGCAACTAACTCTGGGCAAGACCGCAATCCAAATTGTAGCTTGCTACAGATCCCCCACCATGCCCCAGGATTCCCACTCCTCATTTCTTGATACACTGGAAAATATTAGGGTACAACCTAACACCCTAATAATTGGCAATTTCAACTACCCCACCATTAACTGGAAAAACTACTCATGTATCAATTCTTTTGCTCAAAGTTTTCTGAAATTCATACATTCCAATGCCTTGGATCAACTTATCCATACCCCCACCAGGGACAGCAATTTCCTAGACCTGGTCATTACCAACATGGGCAACCAGTGTTCCACACCAGAGGTTAATTCCTTGTTGGTCAGATCCAACCACAAGCTAATCACCCTAGACATCCACATCCCGCCCCTACCCCCCCCCCATTAGGGAAACCACTGCAAAACATTTCTCCAAAGCCAACTTCACTCTTCTTAAGACAGAAGTGGCAAACTTCTCAACACCCATGCAGATGGACAATAGAGGTACGGCTGCTGAGTCCTACACAAATGCACTTTTTAAGCACTTACACAAGTGCATGAATCATGCAATCCCTAACAGAACCAAGATGCTATTCTACAAAAAAAGGAAGCCAATCTGGTGGTCCCCTGCCATAAACAAATTCTACAACAGAAGAAAGAAACTGTTTCAAAAAAGAGTAAAATCCCATGATTGGAGGAACTCCTTGGTCAGTCTCAGTAAAAACTGAGATCCCTCATAAAATTCTCCTAAGTTAGTTACAAAAACAAAATCGCCACTGATTCTAAAGACATCCACAAAACATTCTAAAGCTTTGTTAAGAATCTCAATGGCAACACTCAGATCTTCTCTGAGTTACAGCAGAATGGCACTAAATATACAGAACCAAATGATATTGCCAACATCCTGGCAGATAGGTTCAGTGCTAACTTTACCCCCCTCTAACCCCCTAAAGGGCCCATCTCTATATGGAGGAATGCAAAGTTCCTGTAATCACGTCTGCACAGGTAAAAACCACACTCTCCAAAGCCAAGAATACAGCATCCATGGGACCTGACAATATCCCAGGCTGCATTTTACTCTAACTACAGAACAAAGTGGTACCCCACCTAAGTACCATCTTCAATCATAGCCTCACCTCAGGCTTTGTGCCCACTGAATGGCGCACAATACTGGTTATCCCAATCTACAAAAAGGTAGCCACCATGGACCCAGGGAACTACTTCCCCATTAGCCTGAGAAGCCTGGTCTGCAAGGCTATGGAATGTATCATCATGGAACTTATAAACAATGACATTGGTAATCTCCAAACTTTGGACCTCACCCAGTTCAGGTTTGTAAAAGGCAGATCATGTCTCCTAAACCTGAAAAACGTCTTTGAAGCAGTCACCAAAGCTGTAGATGAGGGTAAGGTGGTTCACACAGCCTATCTAGATCTCACCAAGGCTTTCGACACCAACCCCCACTCTAGAATTATAGATAAACTCACTAAACTAGGTATAAATCCCTATGTCACAAAATGGGTTGCCAACTGGCTCACTGACAGAACAAACACTGTGAAAGTAGCAGACTCCAAATCCAACTTCAGACCAGTGAAAAGTGGAGTACCACAGGGTTTAATCCTGAGTGGTCTCCTGTTTGGTATCTACTTAGAAGTGCAGGCTAACACAGAAGGTCTTTGACTAATGAAGTTCGCAGATGACTGCAAACTAGGAGCCATAATGGAAACTCCTAACAATGTGGACATCCTACAATAGGGCCTCACTGAGACAGATGCCTGGTGTCAAAGCCATGGACTCAAGCTCAATGCCAAAAAGTGCACTATCATCCCTTTTGGTAAAAACTCTGTACCCATGAACTACCACATAGGCGGTAGTCTGCTTAACACCGAAAGTGTGTTAAGAGACCTTGGGACACAGGTGGACAGTAGTCTCTCCTTTAATAATCACATTGCCACAGTAGTCAGGAAATCCTTCTAAGTGACACACTTCATCACAAAAGGTTTCTCGTCTAGGAAAAAGGAGGTCATTGTTCCCCTCTACTCATCATTAGACCCATTATAGAGCACAATGCCCCTTTTGGTATGTACCTCACAAGACATCTACAACAACTAGAAAGGCCACAGAAATATCTCACAAAGAGGATTACTGGCCTCAAACAGATGTCCTAAGCAGACCATCTAAAAACACTCCAGCTTTACTCTGTCGCATATCGCCTACTCAGCAGTGATCTCTGCCTAACATACAAAGCTATGTCAAGCCCAGAGCTGTTGGACATGCTCCACTTAAAGAAATCTCAATCCCTCTGAGCCACACACTCTAGGGACCTAAACCTTGTCATCACAATAAACAAAACATGCTGGAGGGATAGATTCCTGTCCCAGAGACTTTCCTTACACTAGAACAAACTACCTATATATATCAAGAAAGATCCTCATTAGCACTCTTCAAGAAAAATCTTGATGATTGGATGGGAGATAGGAAATTCACCTTGGGGATCACTTCTGTGACTCTGCCCAACAGGAGCACAGGAAAATAATTTTCTTAGGTGGCAAAATCCAGGGTATCTTTTTGGCTAGGCTTATATAGGCCCTAGGGCCAATAGCCTAGTACCTACCTATGAACCTATAACACTTACATCTAACATCTAACAACTACCATTAGGGCTAAGCTATGCTTAGCAGGTGTACATGTTAATGATAACCAGTAGGTAGCTCTGCTAAGCATATTTGCGCACTGGTAAGCATTGGGTAAGCGAAGCCTATACAGTTTAAACACCTGTTTAAGTAAAAACAGTTTAAGACCTGGTCATTACCAACATGGGAAATTGATGCTCCACACCTATGGTCACCCTCTCGCTAGTAAGGTCTGATCATAAGCTAATCAGCCATGACATCCACATCCCTCCCAACCCCCCAGTAAGGAAACCTCTGTAAAAAAAACTTCTCCAAAACCAATTTCATGCTACTCAAGTCAGAAGTGGCAAACTTCATGACACCCATGCAGACGGGAACTGAAAGTTCGACTCCTGAATCCTGCACTAAGGCACTGTATGAGCATCCACTCATGTATGAATCATGCCATCCCAAATAGAACCAAGATGCTCTCCTCCAAAAAAAGGAAGCCAATCTGGTGGTCCTGCCATAAACAAACTTTACAACAAAAGGAAGAAACTGTTGCAAAAAAAAAGGAAAATCCCAGAATGCAAAATACTCCTTTACCAGCCTCAGTAAGAAGCTGAGATCCCTCACAAAATCCTCCAAAGCTAGTTACGAAAAAAAAAAATTGCCAAAGATTCCAAAGACAACTACAAGGCATTCTATAGTTATGTCAATAATGTAAATGGCAATGCTCAGATCTGCTCTGAGCTACAACAGAATGACATTAAATATACTGATCCCAAGGATATTGCCAATATCGTGGCAGATCGATTCAGTGCCAACTTCACCCCCCCACCCCCTAAAGGGCCCATCTCAATACTGAAAGATTGCCATATTCCAGTAATAATGGCCACACAGGTAAAAAGCGCACTCTACAAGGCTAAGAATACAGCATCCATGGGACCAGATGACATCCCGGGCTGTGTACTACATGAACTATGAAATAAACTGGCACCCCACCTAAGTGTCATGTTTAATCATAGCCTCGCCTCAGGCTTCATGCCCACTGAGTGGCACATAGCTGCAATTATCCCACTCCACAAGGGGGGATCCACCTTGGATCCTGGGAACTACCACCCCATCAGTCTGACGAGCAAGGCCATGGAATGCATTATCATGGAATTTATAAAGAAAGACATTAGCAATCTTCAAACACTGGACCCCACCCAGTTTGGGTTTGTAAAGAGCCGATCTTGTCTCTTGAACCTAATTGACTTTTTTTAATCGGTCTCCAGAGCTGTGGACAAGGGTAAGGTGGTCCACACAGCCTATTCGGACCTTGCCAAAGCCTTTGACACCATCGCCCACTCTGGAATCATAGATAAACTTACTAAGCTGGGCATTAATCCCTACATCATTCGATGGGTTGCCAACTGGCTTACTGACAGAACCCATACTGTAAATGTAGCCGACTCCAAATCCATCTCCAGACAAGTTGCAAGTAGAGTATCTCAGGGTTCAGTCCTGGGACCGCTCTTGTTTGGCATCTACTTCTCTGAAGTACAGGCCAACACTAAGGAACTCTGGCTAACAAAGTTCACAGATGACTGCAAACTGGGAGCCATTATTGAATCCCCAAATGATGTGGATATTCTACAAAAAGGCCTTACAGAAACAAATGCTTGGTGCCAGAGCCATGGGCTGAAGCTCAATGCCAAGAAATGTATAGTTATCCCCTTTGGGAAAAAAACATGTACCCATGAATTACCACATAGGTGGCAGTACACTAAATACTGAAAGTGTGATAAGAGACTTAGGGACACAGGTGGACAGTGGTCTCACCTTTGATAACCACATTGCTACAACAGTCAGGAAATCCTTCTATGTGGCACACCTCATCACTAAGGGTTTTTCATTCAGAAAAAAGGAGGTCATTGTCCCACTGTACTCATCCCTCATTAGACCCATTATAGAATATAATGCCTCATTTGGTATGTACCTCTCAAGACATCTGCAACAACTGCAAAGGTCGCAGAAATACCTCACTAAAATAATCACAGGCCTAAAGCAGTTGCCTATGCTGACAATCTAAAGAAACTCTAGCTATACTCTGTCACTTATCGTCTACTCAGAGGTGATCTCTGCTTAACATACAAGGCCATGTCAAACCCAGAGCTGTTGGACATGCTACACTTAAAGAAATCCCAATCCCTCAGAGCCACACACTCAATGGATCTAAACCTTGTCATCACAATGAACAAAACATGCTGGAGGGATAGGTTTCTGACCCAGAGACTCCCCAGACTCTGGAATAGACTGCCTGTTCATGTCAAGCAGAGTGCCTCTTTGGCCCTCTTCAAAAGGAACCTTGACGATTGGATGGGAGTTAGGAAATTCACCCCAGGGATCATGTCAGTCGCCTTGCTAGACAGGGGTCCTGGGAAATAAATATTGTGGGAAGAAATAGCCAGGGAATTGTTATGGCTAGGCTTGTATAGGCCCTAGGACCGATAGCCTAGTACCAACCTATGAACCTATGAAGCTATCACTTTAACCATGTTTTAGTGCCACTTAGCACTGCCCAAATCTGTACAAACCCATTTAAAAATGCTTAAACGTGTGTTAATCACTCTCTATCCAGCAGCCCTTCTTCTGGCCAGCAACAAAATAATCAACCATGCTCAGTCTTAAACCCATGATGCTATAAACTATAGTCACAACAATTTACCACTAAGCCATCTTAGCTGTGAGATGTTATGATGTTTTTTACAACATATCATGCAGTACAGTCAGTTTACAATTGGAAAGACACACTGTGCAATCAGGAATGATTGTTATCTACAAATATATACATGAAAAAAATATTTACATATATAGAGAGATAAATATGTGTGGAGATACATACATATGTATAACAATATACAGATATATTACTAAGAAATACTGATGCCCCGTTCACATGGTCGACTTTTCACAAAGTCGACTTTCATATGGCCGAGACCATATGATCGACTTTTAAAAAGCCGACCATGGGGAACCGCTAACTCTGTACAGTGCGGAATGGGAAAATTTCCCACTTCCGCACTGTAGTGCGATCTCGGAGTTGGTATATTTAAGTCACAGAGGGGTGGGGGGCAGAGTTTTAAGGTAAGTGTTCGTTGTGTTTTTTGTGTTTATTATACATGGTCGGCTTTCTGACAGTCAATCATATGGTCTCGGCCATATGAAAGTCAACTTTGTGAAAAGTCGACCATGTAAAGTAGACATATATATATATATATATATATATATATATATATATATATATATATATATATATATATATATATATACACACACACACATATATATATATATATATATATATATATATATATATATATATATATATATATATATATATATATATATATATATATATATATATATATATATATATATATATATATATATATTTATATATATATATATTTAAAAATTTATATTATATATATATATATGCATACGTCTCTAAATGCTCATAACTGGGGCAGCATGCACAGTTGGATACGAAAGGACCCATGGCACTCACATCTGCCCCCCCAGTCCAAATAATAAGTGAACAGTATGCTGCTACAAAACCATGATAGGCCATACACACTGGCCAGACATATACAGTGACCTCTTAACAACACTACAATGAGTGAAGATAGTAAACAAAAATACAAACAGCCAGTAATTCACACAAGTTCATTTTACTCTGATGTCTTTGCCAAAGCCTTCAAGGAGTAATACATTACAAGAAATCCTTGCATTAATTGGAAGAAGCAATTAACATGTAAGTACATTTAAATACACAACCTCCAATTACACTCCTCAGTCAACCCCTAGGGGATAAAGTATCTGGTCTATATCATATAGTCAAAGTCTTATAACATCGAACACGTAATGTTCAAACCATTATGTTCGAAGTTACAAAACTTTAACTCTTGATAAAAAAAAAAAAAAACAACAGAAAACAAAATAAACTGTATTAAGCATGGGGGGAAAGTCCCCCTGTACCCACCACACCCACACTACTTAAATATACCAACTCCGAGAACGCACCCTATTGAACAAAATGGAAACCTCCACTTATGAAGATTTCCATTCAAACGCTCGAACTCTTACAAATTCAAACTTATGGTCTCGACCGTATGAGGTTCAAATTTGTAAAAATTTGACTACGTGATAGGAACCCTAAAGCATCACATTTAAAAACATGCATTGATCGTGTACATAACAATTGTTATTTTATGACTATATGATCAAACTGAGAAACAGACTTTTTCCAAACCTTGTAACCTACTACACTTAATTACATGTATATACACAGCCTCCAATTACACTACACATTCAACCCCCTAAGAGATAAAGTATCACATTTAAGAATTTAAACCAATTCTGTATATAACAATTCTTCTTTCAGGACTACTACCCCCATGGGGAATTACTGAAATACACAGCTAATGAACTGTCTTCTTCCTCATCAGTAATATCTGTCACATGTTCTAACAGCCTAGTTCTAAAACACTAGTAACTCTCCCCCACATAAAATATGTTACAAGGGCATCTAAGAGCATTCTCCATACACCAACCTCTTGAATGTACAGAGTTCCACATGTTGTCCACCCTTTCCCCTCAGCAGGAATGACAAAACATAATAATGGGAGTTCCTACCTATCACCCTCCTACTGTACGGCATCTGTACCAAGCCTGACATAATGTGGAACTGAGGCCCAAAAACATGGCCATACTTGAAATATTGCTGTTATACACTGAGAAAACTACTGGTGTTACAGGGTTTATTGTAACATAACTTTTCTGAGGGATATAAAGTCTGAAACACAAATGGTTGTTGGCATGTACTGATTGCAATCACCAGAGTATGCTACTAATTTGCCAAGGACAACACCTGTCTGGGGAACAGACCAAACATAACAGGCAAACCTCTGGCCATTATGTGGATAGCCCTACAGTTTAAAGCTATGCAGACACAGAACTTTGTCAGACTGAAACCCATGCATAAGCAGCATGTTCAGACAAACCCTGTTAAACAAGTAGTATTCAAAACATATAACAGCAATACTCAAATTCTCCCCCTAGGTCTTGAATCTTCACTGTTTAGTTGGCTTGTCTCCACAGGTCTTGTTCTAGGGGGTATTAGTTCACACACCTCCAGGATTTCTTCCTCACAGGTAAGAGAAAGGGCCAACGCCCACATGGAGTACTCAATTATAGGAGTGTGTTGCCATGACATTGGCTACTGGAATAACTACACAGCTGCCCCGCATGCAATCAGTAACTGGGGAACACCAATCGGTGTTCAGTCCATCACATGGTCATGAGCATTACCTACAAAAGGCAAGCTGCTGTCTATTTAAACCACCTCTGTCATAGACAGTCCATCAGTGCAAAGCTGAAGTAGTGTGAGGAAAAAGAATAAGAAAGTATATCTGTGACATATCCAGAAAAAAAGGTATGTCAAACAAGTAAGCATGTAATTGAATGCAGTAGGTGATCTGTAATTATGGAAAATAGGGGGTTGAAAGCATATGCCTCAACAAGACTTGCTATACTGATGTACTGTTGAACAGCACTGATGGCCATAGCATGTGGCTCTGTCTGTAGTGACTAGGCCAGCTACTGGGATGTTGTACATATTCATATGTTACCTGTGCATATAACTATGATTCACATTTTGTATTGTAAATATAAGACAACTATACAGAGCATGTGCAGAGTAAAGTACTGCTGCAGATGTGTGTGTGTTGAACTGTATGTTATGTACTGAACTCATACCATTCAACTGTCCAGTGTTTTGCACACTGACCATATGTGTACTTCATATTTGTAGTCATTTACCCATAGAGTTGTGTCATGTCAGTCAAATCCTTGCCAAATCTGTGAAGACTAACATTACAACATCCCCCTTAATTTTCTGCTGGCTTTTCCCATTCAGGGTTGCCACAGTGAATCGTCTGTTGCCATTTCTGCCTGTCTTCTGAATCTTGCTCTCTCACACCAACCACCTACATGTCCTCTCTCACCACATCCATAAACCTTATCTGAGGCCTTCCACTCTTCCTCTTACTTGGCAGCTACATCCTTACCATCCTTTTCACAATATGCTCAGCACCCCTCCTCAGCACATGTCCAAACTGATGTAATGCTGCCTCTCCAACACTGTCTCATATCTGTCAAACATGGCCTGAGCCTGTCATATACACATTGCTAAACCTGTGCACCCATGTCACACCCAGTGCAAAATGTAACATCTGTAACTCTGCCATGTGCAGCTCTGACCCCTGCCTTTTTGTCAATGCCATTCTCTCCAACCCATATAACATAGGTGGTCTCACCACCCTCTTGTAGACCTTACATAGCACATTTACTTGTATTTGTCTGTGACATATCACTCCTGATACTCGTCTCCACCCTCTCCATGCATCCCTGTACTCTCTTCTATGCCTGTCCTCCATAGTCCTCATTGCTCTGAAATGTTGATCCCAATCATTTGAACACATCCACTTTTGCCACCTGTACTCCATGTATCCTCAACATTCTGCTATCCTCCCTCTCATTCACATACAGATATTCTGTCCTAGTGCTGCTGACCTTCATTCCTCTCCTCCCTAGAGCATATGTCCACCTCTCCAGGGTCTCCAAAAGCTGTTCCCTACTCTCAATACAGATCACAATGTCATCTGCAAACAACATAGTCAATTGGGACTCCCATATGACCTTGTCTGTCAACCTGTCCATCATCATTGCAAATCAGAAAGGGCTCACAGCTGATTGCTGATGTCATCCCACCTCCACCTTAAACAGATCTGTCAATCCCAATGCAGACCTCAGTGCCGTCACAGCACCCTTGTACATATCCTGTACCACTCTTACATATATCTTTTCCACTCGTGACTTCATCATGCAATACCACAACTCCTGTCAAGGTACCCTGTCATATGCTTTCTGTATGTCCAGAGAGACACAGAGCAGCTCCTGGCCTTCTCTGTATTCTACCAGTAACAGTTTCAGAGCAAATATCACATTGGTAGTGCCCTTTCCACACATGACACCATACTGCTGACCAGTACTCCTCACCTCCTTGTGTAACCTAGCTTCCACTACTCTTATCCATAACTTCATGCTGTCACTGGTCAATGTTATCCCTCTGTAGGTATCACAGCACTGCACATCAATCTTATTCTTAACACCATACCCAAGCACCTTCTCTCCACTCCTCATGCAACCTCACACTTCCCAAGATATCAGTAAACAGTCTGGCTAACACACCACTGCCATTTCCCCTAAACAATCCCATGCTTCCACAGGTGTGTAATGTGGACCAACAGGCTTGCCAGTATTCATCCTCTTCATAGCTATCCTTGCATCCTCCTTGTTAAGCCATTGCACTTTCTTATTCACCATACCCACATCATCCAACTTTCTCTGTCTCATTCTCTTCATTCATCAGCCTCTTAAAGTACAATGTCCATATGCTCAACACACTCTAATCACTTGTGAGTACATATACCTCATTATCTTTTACCACCCTTATCTGATCCACATCTTTCCTAGTTCTGTGCATCTGTCCAGCCAATTAGTACAATTCCTTTCATCCCTCCTTAGTGTCCAACCTATCATTGAACTCTTCATATGCCCATCCTCAGCCTTTGCCAACTCTCTCTTTGCCATGTACATCATCTCCTCATACTCTTGCCTACTTTCCTCATCTCTATGACAATCCCTGTCCTTCTTCCCCAACCTCTGTCTCTGTATACTGTCTAGTACTTCCTCAGTCCACCAACAGGTGTCCTTGTACTGCTTCCTCCATCCACATGTCCCCCAAGCACCCATCTAGCTGTCTCCCTTACCAGCTCTGCTGTACTTAACCAGATATTTGTTAGATTGTCACTGCAACTCAGTGCCTGTCTCAAATCTTCCCTGAAGTCCACCTCACAAGCACACTTTTCAAATTCACACCATTTGATCATTGGTGCTACCCCTATACTCCTCCTCATCCTAATCACCACCATCTTCTCACATACCATTCCCTGCTGCCTATATACACTTTCCCCTGTCACCACTTTACAGTCTCCAATCTCCTTCAAACTGGCCCTCCTACATTGGATATATTCCACCTGTGTGCATCTTATTCCACTCTTGTATGTCACCCTATGCTCCTCCCTCATGTCATAGTGCATATTCACCACAGTCATGTCCATTCTTTTTGTAAAATCCAATACCATCTCACCATCTCCACTCCTTTTAACACCATACATGCCCATCAGTTCCCCATCCCCTCTGTTCCCTTCACCAACATGCCCATTAACATCTGCTGCAATGACCAGTCTGTCACCCTTGAGTACAGTCATCATCACGTCATCCAACTGATGTCACATTTCTCTTTCTCATCGATCACACAACCAACTTGCATGGCATATGCACTAACAACAGTCATCATTACACCATCAGCTTACAGCTTCAGAAACATTACTCTATCAGACATTTATGTCTTCCTCCAAAAACACTCTTGGCATACTGCTCCTTCAGCAGAAGCCCTAACCCCTTCTGCCTCCAGTCCACACCTTGATAGCACAATTGTGACCTGCCTACCATACACCCAGCCATCATCCCCTTCCATGTGGTGTCTTGCACACACACAATATGTCATCCATTCCCTGGCCATCATATCAGCTAGCCAACATTAACAATTCTTACCCACAATACCACCGTCCTAGCCTTTCCCCTCTCTTCCTGCCATATGACTGTTGGACATCCTCCAGGGGATGCCTGTAAGTGCAAAGGCTACTCTGCTATTGAATGACTCAAGTATGTTACAGCAATATTGAGACACTGTCACTGATTTTGCCCCATTGCACCCATGTATGCATGGCATCCTACAGATGTCCTGCTGTAACAAGTTGAGAGGAATGACTGCACAGCAGGAGTGTGAATTTAGTGCGCCGTAATGACATAGAACAGACATGTATGTGAGGTATTAGCTATTCACATGTCAGTATGAGTAGGTGTATGTGTCTACCTCATGAAAACAGAAGTGGGATGCAAAATGTCAGTTAAAACAGCTGTACGTGTTGTACACATATATAATCTTAGTTACTGCGCACCCAAAAGAGTGACGTGTCTACATTTACTAGTTGTTGCATTGCCCTGACACAGCCATAGTTAGTACAGTAAGCATGATTATCATTACTAAATTGGAGAGATGCCCAACTGTGTTATGACTTTGTGGCCATGCCCACTACAAACAACAGATTGAAGACATACATGGCTGTATGGACTCAGCAATATCTTACTTGTCATATCTGCCTCCACCAACGTACAGTAATCCCCTTTGCTGGACAGCAGCATTACACCAACCACAGACTTGGTCCCTATAGTGGCTGTACAGGGCAAAGTATGGGCAGGAAACAATCTGGCATCAAGTCAGCCATTGTCTGAACAAGCATATAAGGTCACAGGTGGATTACTGTAAGGCCAGCTATGATTACAAATTGAAGATATCCACCAGGGACAATCACAAGGCCATCTTCCCATATGTCTGCAATGTCGGAGGCAACATACCAACCCAACCTGTAATGGTGACCAATCAGATCACATACACACAACATAGCTACAGGCAACCTGATGTAGATAGGGTTAGGGGAAACATCCCCCCAGCTCAGCACCACTATAGGTGGATATATACTGCACCCACACCTCTCCCCTCATCACCAGTGAGCAGGTACATGTTGCCTACTGAAAGGCAACAAAAGTAAGTATCCATGGGACATCAAATCATCCCTATCTGCATCCTAAGTGAACTCAGGCATGTGCTCCCAGCTGCATTACACACTGTGGTCACACTGTGGTCACACCAAACTGTAGCACCATCCACACACCATCCACATGGAAGATGGCTAATGTCATCCATTTATACAGACCTGAATGAGGAATGACAGATTATGCAAACAACTTGCCCTCACTGTGGGCAATATGACTCATCAGGACCAGGAGTGCAATGCAACCTGATACTGTGCTGATAGATTACAGGGGTATGGTGTGGTTGTGAGTGTTGGCTACTGGTATTCAAGGTACATGTGCAGGTACTGGACATACTGTTGCCACATGTATGGGGTCCTGAGATGTGTTTCCCTGTTAGTGTCATCCAGGTGCAATGTCACATCACTGGCAGGAGACCTTTTCATAAGCCGAATGCAACCTGATAATGGAAGCTATAATACAGAATCACACAATACTGTTGGGCCAAAGCCAGCAACATCTGTGGCAGAGGATGGCCCTGTGGGATGACCCTGTCCACAGGGAAAATTAGGTGGACCTGCACACACGTACATATGAGCAGGTGCAGCATCATGCCACCAACTTCATATGCCATGCCGGGCAAAGGGTTGCTGCCATGGTCAGTGACCCCACAACCACAGGTGGGAGACCATCCATGCAGCCCCCACTGACACCAAAGGAGGAGCTTCTTGCCAAGCTTGAGTCACCCATCACAGTACAACACCAGGGTACAGAGTTCCACTTGCTGGAGGTGGCTGGCACCCACACAATGGACAAGGAGTATGCAGGTAATGTCCTGCTGGGGATCAGTAGACTACTGTATGAGACATACTTGTATCTGTACAGCATCTGCATGCATGTGCCAGGTATGACTGCAGTTGTGGATGGGGATTTCTAATGCACAGAAGTGCAAATCTGTGGTGAAGGACAGCAAATTGTGTAGTATTGGGTGTTGTACTGTAACTGTGCAGACATGCTGCATCCATCTTTTTCCAAGGGCACATGTGAGTCTGCTGACAATACCTCTCTCCCACAACTACATAGGTCACTCTCTGGTCTGCATATGGGACAGCAACCTGAAGCTGGTGAGTATGAATTGTTCAGTTGTGCTTTGGCAATACCCCAGGCATATGGAAGGCATGCAAGCTACCATGCACACAACTATGACTAATAGCCATATTGCTTTATGTGCATGTTCACTTGTGGTGGGGTTAATTTTATTGCATTACAGTGGTCACCACAGGGGCCTATCTGAAGAGACTGTAACATTCCTGTAGCATACCTCACGACCTGCCAGTATAAGATATCTGGACAGACACCAGCAAAATGTATTGGACAAACTTGACTAAGGTAGGGACGTGTAAAACATTACTGCTATACAGTGGATATACAATGTATACACACACCTGTTAAGATGTCATTTGTTTCTGATATATACTGATTAAGACCACAATATGTCAGTCCACACCTCTCCAAACCTTTAATGTGACCCATGACATGAACTGTTCACTTGTAAAACAAACCATCTGGACTCATGTATACACTTACAAGCCTGGACAAGTGTGAGGGTAGCAGATGTTGTATCAGTATGCTGCTTCAATCAGGTATGATACCTGATGCTGCCATATGTGTCAGTACACTCAATGTGGCCTATTTAGCAACTATATCACATACATGGGCATTGTTAAGGCAGACAGAGCACTCTTAGGTTTCAAACATCTGATGTTCCAGACACATCTGTACAGAGGACTGGTATGGCGACAATCATAAAACCCTTTTATAGCTGTATCAACAACTTCCACAGCAATAACTGCAAGTGCTGTGCATTACTGCACAATGTTGATTCCTATCCTGACACAACAAATATTGGCCACAGTCTTACCAACACATTCAGTGCCATCTTTACCCCCCCCCCAAAGGGGACGATCACAATGGCAGATGAATGTCAGGCACCCAGCATAACTGCAGGCTAGGTTAGACCTGCATTGTCCACAGGCAAGGATACAGCTTCCACGGGACCCCAACATATCCATGCCTGTGTTCTACATGACATACAAAGAGACCTGGCACCACATCTGTGTGCCCAGGTCAGTCACAGCCTCACCTCAGGCTTTGTCCTTCCAAAATGCCACATTGCTACAGTCATCCCTCTCCATGAAGGGTAGCATCTACAGACCCTGGGGATTATTGTGCCCTTAGCCTGATAAGTTTACTATGCATAGGTACGGGTGCATCATCAGGGACCTGATTGACCAAGACATGTGTGATCTCCTAACTCTGGACCCCACACAGTGTGGCTTTGTGAATGGCAGATCATGCCTGCTCAATCTGGTTGAAGTCTTTCAGTGAGTCACCAGGGCTGTGTCTGACAGTAAGGCACTGCATACAGCCTACCTCAATCTGGCCAAGGCTTCTGATACCATTCTTCAGTCAGGGATTATTGGTAAGCACAACAAACTAGGAATCAACCCCCATATCAGTGGGTGGTTTTCAAATTGGTTCACAGAACATACAGTGTGACAGTGGCAAACTCCAAGTCAGACTGACAAACAGTCACAAGTGGCATCCCACAGGGATCAGTATTGGATAGTGTCATGTACAGTATCAACCTCTCAGGAGTCCAGCCCAACACAGAGGAACTCTGGCTGACCACGTTCATGGAGGACTCCAAGTTGGGAACTATCATGAGCTCAACAAGTGATGCAGACATCCTGCAGAAAGGCCTCAGTTAGACCAATGAATGGTGCTAAAACCATGGCCAGAGGCATAACACCACAAAATGAATCATCATCCCCTTTGCTAAAACACTCAGTTCCCAGTGGGTTCCACATCAGTGGGAGCCCAATGAACACTGTAGGCATTATAAAAGATCTGGGGACACAGGTTAACAGCAGTTCCTCCTTCAAGCACCACATTGCCACTGTGGTCAGGAACTCCTTCTATATGGCACATTGCATTACCAACAGGTTTGCATCCAAGAAGACAGAGGTAAAGATTTCTCTCTACTATTCCATCATTAGACCACTCCCCAAGTATTATGACCCATTTTCCATGTACCTCACTAGACACCTGCTACAGCTGGAAAAGCAACAGAAGCACCTCACAAAGGGATTCCTAGGCATTAAATACACATCCTACACAGACAGACTCAGCAGACCCAAGCTATTCTCTGTGTTATATCACCTAATTAGTAGCTATCTCTACTTGACTTACAAAGCCATGTCTGACCCAGTTGGTTTAGAAATGCTACATATAAATCCATCCACACCACACACTATAGAGACCTCAACCTCAGTACCACAATCACCACAACATGCTGGTGGGATAGGTCCCTCACCAAGAGACTGCACATGCCCTGAAATACACTTCCCATACATGTCATGCAGAGCACCTAGCAGACCCTGTTCCAGAGAAATCTTGATGAACGGATGGGTAATGCAAGTGGCTATACTTGATACAGGCACTGGGACATAACATCAGGTGGCACAATGGCAGAGCCCTTCTATGTGCTAGACTTGTTAAGGCTCCTGGGCCATTACCTACTACACACTTGTGAACCTAGAAAGAGAATGACATCAGCAGGGCTGATAAAGTAGTGCAGTGGGTGTTAAATTTACAGACACACTCACTATATGTGACAGTAGAACCCCTACCTAGCTAATGATTTGTACCACAGCATTGTGCAGTTACCACACACACTACAGAGCTTACTAGGATGAGAGGTGGCCAAAGGTGCTGATATGGGTAATGACATCAGCAGGACTGATAAAGTAGGGCAGTGGGTGGGAAATGTATCAAAATACTTCTACTTACAAACCCACACACACATTTGTCGGATACAAGAGTACAACCCCTGCCAAACTAGTCATTTGTACCACAATGTTAAGCATTTATCACATGCACTACTGAGCCTACAGGGTTAACAGCTGGCCAAGGTTGCTGATAAGGGACTGACATCATCTGGACTGATAAGATGGGGCACTGTGAAGTGTTGTGGGTGGGAATGGCATAAAACTGTTTCACCTATAAACAAACAAAATCACAACTCCCTCAGTCTTGCACACACACACACCTGTCACACACACACGCACACACACGCACACACGCACACACGCACACACGCACACACGCACACACACACACACACACACACACACACACACACACACACACACACACACACACACACACACGCACACACTTCTACATTTGCCAGGATGGAGATCAGAACTCCTATCTAACTAGTTGTTTGTACTATCATGTTATGCAGTTATCACATGTGCCACAGAGATTATGAGGCTGAGGACTGGTGGAAGGCACTTCTAAGATGACTGATATTTGCAGGACTGCTAAAGTAGGGAAAAGGGAAGTGTACTGGGTTGGAATGGATCCAAAAGCTTTTAGTTGTAATCACACACACGCACACACACACACACACACACACACACACACACACGCACGCACACACACACACACACACACACACACACACACACACGCACACACACACACACACACACACACACACACACACACACACACACACACACACACGTTTACATTTACCAGGACTGAAATTAGAACTCCTGCCTAACTAGTTGTTTGTACTATCATGTTATCCAGTTATCACATGCACCACAGAGCGTATGGGGCTGAAGCCTGATGGAAGGCACTTCTAAGATGACTGATATATGCAGGACTGCTAAAGTTGGGAAAGGGGAAGTGTACTGGGTTGGAATGGACCCAAAAGCATTTAGTTGTGAACACACACACACACACAATTTTACATTTGCCAAGCCTGAGATTAGAACTCCTACCTAACTAGTCATTTGTACTATCATATTATGCAGTTATTGCATGCACAACAGAGTTTATGGGGCTGGGTCTAACAAAAGTGACTTCTATGGTGACAGACATCTTCAGGACAGCTAAGGTGGGGCAATGGAAATTTCACTGGGTGGGGAAGGCTTGCTCATTCCTAGATCCTACTGACATTTCTCTAAGTGTATGAGCATGCCCAGTGTGTCCGTCTATAGTACACATGGGACTCCATTCCAGGGATTGTTGTACTCCAGTCCAGTTTGTTTTGTGCTACAACCATACTGTGGGTGCAAGATATCTGGAGATAGCCTATCTAATTTTTGGGACAATGGGCCATACAATGATTGTGATAATTTCTCTCAGTAATGTACAGATTGCTATGGTTACAGGCCTTGTTTTAGCAGACAACTCTCATATATGCCATTTGACACTGGTATGTATTGTTTCAGTACCTGGTGACATACCTCCTCAGATCATCACAGTAATTTACCAGAGGAATACAGGATGGATGATGCACACATAAGGTTTATGGGCCAAATGCTATGCATTCTTGCACAATCCAGCCTGTTGAGGGGTGTGCCTGCAAGCAATTGTCTGTTGGTGCTGTGGAAATGGTCCAACACCTTGGTGATATATTACAGTGGTGGAATCACTGTGCATTTATGTTCTGGCCTAGTCTGATTTCCAGTCCACAGTTGGGTAATATAAGTCAGACAGGATCAGGGTGACAGGCAAACTCTATATAGATTTGTAGGGGATAGGATATGTGTGGGGGGTGTCCTGGGCAGATATGTTTGCCTATAGCTGCCGGTACTTTGCATTGGGCTCTCCACAATGGTTTACTGCACTTGGAGGGTCTTGTGTGTGTCAAACTGTTTGACCAGCCTGGAGGTGTGTGTTTGTCACACATATATGTATGAACCAAACAACTGCACAAACCAAATAACTCAGAGATATCCACAAGCCACAGGACCCGGAGCCAACTTAAAATCAAAACGAACTTTAATATTCTTTGCTAGACAAACGAATCAAACCAAGCGCTTTCACCCAGCTTCTGCCAGGCTTTCTCAAGGACTGAATAATATTACACTCCTTAATTCATCATTTAAATACTTTGTTTTAACATCAGCTGGTCAACAATTAATCAATTACATAATTATTTACAAACAAATTAACAATTAATTAAAATGCTAAATCCTAAACATTAAAAACTCATTTTATCATATAAAAACTTTTAAATCCCATGTTCAACCCCATCTAAAATACATTAAAGCCTAGCTTTCCTTAGTTTTAAAACTGGTGCAATGTTTATATTGTCATTTAATCCTGGGAACCTCGTGGCATCTAGTTTAAGCTGCCAATACAGTTCATGGTATTCTAACCGTGTCTCCCAGCTCCCTCCTCTTACTTCTGGGGTGATCTGTTCCAGTACCGTAAACTTTAATTTCATCTTCCTACACTTTTGGGAATGTTTAAAGAAAGCATTTGTTTCTTTACCCCTGGAAATGTAAAAATGCTCATACACCCTTCTTCTTAGGGGTCTTTCTGTTTTGCCAATGTAGAAACCTAAGCAAAATGTGCAGTCCCCCAAGTACACCACCCCTTTAGATGCACAGCTATAGTAATTATGCGATCTTACCAAAAATTTTCTCTGGGGTAAATAAATTGTGCCCTGGTTTAACATAGCAGCACATTGATTACAATTATTGCACTTAAATGTCCCCATTTTATTCTTGTTAGTCTTAACATTTTCCTTTCTTTCAAACAATTATTTTAAATTGTGTCCTCTCCTTCTTATAAAATGAGGATTCCCCAAAAATAATTAATTCCATTCCTCGTTCATCCCCAAAATCGGCCAATATTTTAAAATAATAGCCTCTATTTCTTGTGTCTTATTGGAAAATGTGTACACAAAATTATTCTTGTTTTCAACCTCAAAATTCTCTTTTTGTTGTCTTTTCTGAAATGCTGTATTACCTAACCCTAATAGAGGTGGGTATTTTACTTCTCTACTATCCCTAACTTCTTGAATCATGTTGTCTATTAAGTATTCTGGGTATCCTTTCTCCAAAAATAATCCTTTGAGTGTGTCTATCTCCTTGTTAAAACTTTCCATCAAACTAGACATCCTTGAGGCCCTGATTAACTGTCCTTTAATAATGCCCTTTTTTTGGTAAAAAGGGTGTCCACTATTAAAATGTAAAAAAGCATTAGAGAAAATCGGTTTCCTAAATATTTGAGATTGCAACTTCGAGTTAGTGTAATCCTTCATTAATCTGATGTCTAAATAGTGCAATTCATTTAAGTCAATTTCATAAGTAAATCTCAAAAATTTTGTGCTGGAATTAATAAACTGTATGAACATTTTTAGTTCATTTTCCGTCCCAGCCCATAGTAAACAAATATCGTCCAAATATCGTCTATAAAATCTTATTTTCCCCTTCCATGAGCTGCTAAACACATAGTTTTGTTCCCAGTAGTGTAGTATTAAATTCACATAAACGGTAGCACAAGGTGTTGCCATCGCTACCCCTTTCCTTTGTCTGTAAAATTCACCATTAAACAACATGAAATTATCTAATATTATTTCCATAAATTCCACCATCAAATTAATGTTTCTGCTATCTAATCCTGTTTCTTTGTTCAATAATTCTCCAAACCACTCTAATCCTATTTGATGCGGAATACTAGGGAATAATTCTACCACATCTATGGTCACCATCCAGAGTTGGGTATCAAACCATGTATCGTTGACCTCTTTTAAAAATTCCCAAGAGTCCTTACAAATGTGTTCAATTGTGGACATAAATTCCTTTAGTCTTTCATCAATAAACTTAGCTAGTGGCTCTGTGATGCTTCCTGCACCTGCCACTATTGGTCTAAACCTCAGTTGTTCCAACCCTTTATGCGTTTTCGGTATCCCGAAAATAACTGGAATCTTAGGCTTGTCTGCATATAGAAAATTATATAAACTCTCATTAATAACACCTTGTAATAAATGGTCATACAACAAATACTTGATTTTTGAGTGGGCTATGTTAATTTCATTTTTAGATGTAACTTCATATTGTTCTTCATCCCGTAACATTTCATAAATATGAGCATCATAATCCACCTCATACATCAACACCATCCCCCCCCCCCCCTTGTCTGGTTTCATAATTCTACAGCGTTCTTTTTTCAGTAATTCCATCAAGTCCCATTCCTTTAATTCTAGATTACTAAACTGGACCTGATGTGAATCTGTTCTCATTTGTCTCAAACCTTTTCCCACCAGTTCTCCAAAAATATTTAAAATAGGGTGGGTGGGTGGATTAAAAGTACTTGTCCTAGTTAACCTTTGGTCTGGTTTAGGTTTACCTTTAAAAAATTTTTAAATTTATTTGTCTTAGAAACATTTTTAAATCCACTATCATCTCAGTAACATTAGTTGTTTTAAGGGGAACAAAATTAAGCCCTTTAGAAAACAGGCTAAAATATTCTTGTGTGGGTATCAAATCAGTATAATTAAAAATGGAAAAGTTGTCCTTCCTATAAACAATCTGTTTTTTGGAATGTACTTCTAAATTTTGGGGAATTGCTCCAATTTCTATGTACAATTGTAAAAATTGTTCCATGTCTGCTGCTGTTGCCTTATCCCCTTCCCCCCTCTGCTGGGGGGGATGCTGAAAATCCTGCACCGAATACTTCCTATTTCTTTCAGCTAACCTTTCACTTCTCCTGGGTGGGTCTGCTGTATTGTTCAAATCATCAGCATTTAAATTACCCTCTTCTTCCACCCTCATAGGGCCTGCATCAAGGTTAACTTGTCCCTTCCTTCCCCTGATAGGATTTGGGTAGGCCTTCCCCTCCCTGTATTCTTGCAAGTCCCTGTCTAGTTTCCTTATTTTTCGACTTAAAATTTTATTACAAAATTGATCCACTTCAACAAACATTTTATCATAATCTCTCTTTATACTAGTAAAATCTCTATCATTAGTCATTTTTTCATTCAAATTGTTTAGTTCCTTCAGTAATACTTCAGTTTTACTCTCATATTCTACAATCATTAAATTCATCATTTCCAGACCAGCGTTGTCAAAAATTGTACATAATTTTTCATAAAAAACAGTTCCCGACTGTACATTATTTGGAAATTTATAAAAACGCAAACCTTTCGGTATGCGTTTAACTCGTATACATTCTCTTAAGTAGTCTATCTCCAATTGTTTACTTTTTAAGGTATAAAGTTTGTCTTTGAAGATGCCAAGGTTACCCTCAACACCTTCATTTAAAAAATTATTATTCACAGTACCTTGCTGGAAATAAAAACGCTGACCAGCCCAATTGTCAAAATTAAAATCCTTCAGTGCCCTGTTATGGACACCTCCTTGACCACCTCTTTGCTTCCCTGTCCCTGTTGCCGAAGCGTTGTTTTGGTTCATACTTCCGCCAGGTTCGTCATTACCACTACTCCCCATCACAGTCCAGGAAGGAGTAGTGCGTTTCTTTTGTGCTTCTGATAACTGCGATTGGTTACATGGTAACCCTGAGTCAACTTCGTCATTTTTGTGCTTGATAGTGTTAGATAGCTGAGTTAAAAGAGACAACAAGTGATGAAACTCAGCTCTAGTTACCGGCCCATCATCAGTGCTATCCTTAAGCACTTGAGGTGTGTTTAAACAGCTTACTTGCTCCGTTCCTTCCACCCTGGATTATAAGTGCCAACCATAAACCAAACAACTGCACAAACCAAATAACTCAGAGATATCCACAAGCCACAGGACCCGGAGCCAACTTAAAATCAAAACAAACTTTAATATTCTTTGCTAGACAAACGAATCAAACCAAGCGCTTTCACCCAGCTTCTGCCAGGCTTTCTCAAGGACTGAATACTATTACACTCCTTAATTCATCATTTAAATACTTTGTTTTAACATCAGCTGGTCAACAATTAATCAATTACATAATTATTTACAAACAAATTAACAATTAATTAAAATGCTAAATCCTGAACATTAAAAACTCATTTTATCATATAAAAACTTTTAAATCCCATGTTCAACCCCATCTAAAATACATTAAAGCCTAGCTTTCCTTAGTTTTAAAACTGGTGCAATGTTTATATTGTCATTTAATCCTGGGAACCTTGTGGCATCTAGTTTAAGCTGCCAATACAGTTCACGGTATTCTAACCGTGTCTCCCAGCTCCCTCCTCTTACTTCTGGGGTGATCTGTTCCAGTACCATAAACTTTAATTTCATCTCCCTACACTTTTGGGAATGTTTAAAGAAAGCATTTGTTTCTTTACCCCTGGAAATGTCGTAAAAATGCTCATACACCCTTCTTCTTAGGGATCTTTCTGTTTTGCCAATGTAGAAACCTAAGCAAAATTTGCAGACCCCCCAAGTACACCACCCCTTTCATACAGTTTATTAATTCCAGCACAAACTTTTTGAGATTTACTTATGAAATTGACTTAAATGAATTGCACTATTTAGACATCAGATTAATGAAGGATTACACTAACTCGAAGTTTCAATCTCAAATATTTAGGAAACCGACTTTCTCTAATGCTTTTTTACATTTTAATAGTGGACACCCTTTTTACCAAAAAAAGGGCATTATTAAAGGACAGTCAATCAGGGCCTCAAGGATGTCTAGTTTGATGGAAAGTTTTAACAAGGAGATAGACACCCTCAAAGGATTATTTTTGGAGAAAGGATACCCAGAATACTTAATAGACAACATGATTCAAGAAGTTAGGGATAGTAGAGAAGTAAAATACCCACCTCTATTAGGGTTAGGTAATACAGCATTTCGGAAAGGACAACAAAAAGAGAATTTTGAGGTTGAAAACAAGAATAATTTTGTGTACACATTTTCCAATAAGACACAAGAAATAGAGGCTATTATTTTAAAATATTGGCCGATTTGGGGGATGAACGAGGAATGGAATGAATTATTTTTGGGGAATCCTCATTTTATAAGAAGGAGAGGACACAATTTAAAATAATGGTTTGAAAGAAAGGAAAATGTTAAGACTAACAAGAATAAAATGGGGACATTTAAGTGCAATCATTGTAATCAATGTGCTGCTATGTTAAACCAGGGCACAATTTATTTACCCCAGAGAAAATTTTTGGTTAGATCACATAATTACTACAACTGTGCATCAAAAGGGGTGGTGTACTTGGGGGTCTGCACATTTTGCTTAGGTTTCTACATTGGCAAAGCAGAAAGACCCCTAAGAAGAAGGGTGTATGAGCATTTTTACGACATTTCCAGGGGTAAAGAAACAAATGCTTTCTTTAAACATTCCCAAAAGTGTAGGGAGATGAAATTAAAGTTTACGGTACTGGAACAGATCACCCCAGAAGTAAGAGGAGGGAGCTGGGAGACACGGTTAGAATACCGTGAACTGTATTAGCAGCTTAAACTAGATGCCACAAGGTTCCCAGGATTAAATGACAATATAAACATTGCACCAGTTTTAAAATTAAGGAAAGCTAGGCTTTAATGTATTTTAGATGGGGTTGAACATGGGATTTAAAAGTTTTTATATGATAAAATTAGTTTTTAATGTTTAGGATTTAGCATTTTAATTAATTGTTAATTTGTTTGTAAATAATTATGTAATTGATTGATAGTTGACCAGCTGATGTTAAAACAAAGCATTTAAATGATGAATTAAGGAGTGTAATAGTATTCAGTCCTTGAGAAAGCCTGGCAGAAGCTGGGTGAAAGCACTTGGTTTGATTTGTTTGTCTAGCAAAGAATATTAAAGTTCGTTTTGATTTTAAGTTGGCTCCGGGTCCTGTGGCTTGTGGATATCTCTGACACATATATGTATGGCCCACCTCATTTTGCTTGGATGGCTACATGTTGGGGTCAGGATGTTGCATAGGATGAGTGATCAGAGAGGGGTGTATTACTCCCCATGGCTGTGGCCCAGGGTTCTGTGGGTGCAGACATGACACCATCTTCCAGGTTTAGGCCTGCCTGCAGTGAGTGCATTCCCTTGTTTAAACTCCTGGTCCTGCCTGTCCGCATCCATGATTCATATATCTTGTTGGTTACCCAAACAAGTGTGGTTTTCCAGCAAAACTGTTTTGCAAGTCACTCAGGGTTGAAGTCAGATATTACTGACAGTTGACATTGCACTTTCAGACTTCGTACCCATCAGATATTCCATGCTACTACAAATCATTTCATCAACTTTATAACAATTATTACAGCAGCATTTCACAGATGTACTTCTCTTTAGACCTTCATCACCCCCTTATTCATGGCTTTGCCCCAATTTCTGGCTCCCTGAGGCTGGCAGGTTTGCATCTAGCAGTTGTCAGTATGGTCTGTCTTTGCATTTTGTGGACTGTGTTATGTTGGTGTTATGGACCCCATGACACTCCCTAAAGGGCACTTTGGGTGAGGCATAGGCATTTGCCGGAGGCCTGTAGGCCAGGTGTGACAGATACAGGCCATCTGTAGCAGGACAATGCATTCTGATGATCATATATTCCCAGGCTGCCAGCAGGAGATATCCCTGAGATGACACCAGTAAGTTGACTGTGGGTGTTACTGACAATTGCTTTCTGTTACTATTGCACCATCACTCTGGGTGATAGCTGGATGCTGCTTAAATCTAGGAACATGTTACTGCATTTCTATGGGACTATGGGGGGGTGACATGACTGTACATGATACACATCTGCACAGACTGTGCTGATATTTGCTTAACATTTTGGTCCCATGTAGCATAGTGACATGCCCTATCTTTCATACTACAGGCATAACAGTATCAACCACAGCTCAGATTGTTCTGGCATAGACATTTGTAGTTTCAGACATCTTACTTTTTAGAGTCATACTGCCACTGCCAGACCTGCTGTGATATCACTGTGTAAAGGTCTGTGGGTGGGGATTTCATGGATGTCACCATGTGGGGACCTTTGCCTGGCATTTCTGTATGGTTGTCTACAGCTGAACTGCTGTGTGGGGTTGGTGGTGGGTATGGGTCCTCCCACTCTGACACCCATGCATGTGTCCTATGACCCCCTCCCAGTTATTTGGCTCACCACATATACTGCAGTGGTATTTGTCGACTAGGGTGGTACTGCATGGTGTTGGTAGGGCAGTACTTGGGATACCTATCCTTCTGTCCCACAGAGCTACCAGTTCTCTGCTGCTACCCCAGTTAGCTACCCCATTCCCTTACATGCTTGATCAATGCCATAGATATGCTATCAGAAAATTCCACTCCATTCATTTAATTTGTTACAGAGACTGGCATATCTTGTGCCTGCAGCTGTTCTGAATGTGGTGCTTGAGGGCTGACTATGTCAGATGCACACAGTACACTGCCTGTACATGGTCAGGTATAGGTGGTGTGATGTTTGGCATCCATTTTACTGTGTGTGCGAGTCAGAGAGAGATCAGTCTCTGGGGCCCTACATTGTCAGTGTATGTGCTATGCATTGCCTCTTTGCCAAGGCCAGGGTATACTGGGCATGCCTCTGTCTGCCTACAAGGGCATGCTCAGGATGTTCCTCCTCCGAGTCCCTCTGTGCCTATGGAGGCCTTGGCAATGGTGGGGGGCTGTGTGGCCCTTCCCCATTTTGTTCCTGCTGCACCTGTTTCCAAAGGATCATATTGTGTAGCATGGCACATACTATGACCATGTGTGCACATGTGGCTGAAGAATACTGCAATGCTCCATCGGATATGTCAAGGCAGCGGAACTGTGACTTGAGCTTTCCAAACACATGCTCTATAATGATCCTGGTTTTTGCGTGTGCCTCATTATGGCATTCTTGTGTGGGTGTGTGTGCATTTCTGATGGGTGTCATCATCCACAGCTCCAGTGCATAGTCAGCATCCCCCACTAAATGGCCATACAGGATGTCCCCTTGGCAAACCACTGCTACAGCTGTGAAGAATGCCAGATGTGGGAGTTGTGATAGCTTCCAGGGCAGCCAACACACACATTCATGATAATGCCATGGCCATCACACACACCCTGGTAGTTGACGGAGTGGAACCCCTTGCGGTTTATGTAGACCCTACCCTGGTCACCAGGTGGTGCTTTGATGTGGATGTTCATCAGTCTATGGCACCCAGTACCTATGGGTAGTCTGCTACATGGTGGAAGAGATGCATATTGCGGGTCCTCTCCTCACGGGTGGTGTGGAATTTAATGTGCTCCTTGGCATGTGGTCGCATGGTATCCAGGAACTGGTGGAGTATCCTGGATGCAGATGCCTGTGAGACCCCCATAGTATCTCCAGTTGGTCTTTAGAAAGTACCTGTAGTTAGTATTCTTAGAGCTGTACATACCTTGGTATCCACTGGGATGGGTGCTCCTCTGTTTGTTCTGGATGTATTGCAAGGCCGGCACAGCTCTACAATGTGCTGCAGCATGTCCCTGTCCACCCTGTAGCGCTCTACTATCACCAGATCGTGTAGCCTCTGGTAGGTTACCTGGGCCTGAACACTCTTCTCCTCCTCCTCATAAGTCTGGGGCAGTTGTAGGCATTGTCCTCTTCACCACCCTCAGCCTCTTGCACATACTGATGTATGAGAGTGACACCAGCCCCTAACATTTTGTTAGTTTTTTCAAGTAAAATTTCCCCAGCTGTGTACACCAGTGGTGTAGTGTTTATGGGAAAAACCAGACTGAAAGGTGTTTGCATAGTATATAGTGGTGTGCTGCAGATGCTGCCTGTGTGATTGGCTAAGAAACATTCCACCTGCCAGCTCTATTACTTGTATTTGAGTGCCTCTATTCTGCTATTTCCCTTTTTTTTTTTGTTCCACTTGCCATTTCCTGTATTTTTTTTATTTTTGTGGTTTAAATCCCTGTGCGTGCCACGCACACCAGTTTAGGCAAGATAAACAAGGCTATACAGCCTCAGACACACCCCCTTGCTTACATATACACAGCGCTGCCATTTCCTGTGATTTTTTTTTTTGTTGTTGTTTATCTATTTAAGTCCCAGTGCGCACCACGCAAACTCGTTTAGATAAGTTAAACACGTTTTATCAGAAATGCCCCTCCCTGGATGCGAACACGCTCATCATTTCATGGTGTAAGACATTACAGCCTCCAACACACCCCCTTGCTTAGCTGTGCTTAGCTAAGCACAAACCCAGCCAACAGAGCTCCAGTGTGTTTACAGCAAGCATAACACACCTCTTTTCGTGTTAGTTGCTCCTCCTGCCTACACAGTCCTGTTCTAGCACCTACATGGTTAGGTGCAGGTTTTGGACTTAGAATATTTTGTGATTCAGTAAATTTCCCCTCATTTGCATACCCCACTGCCTTAGCCCATAGATACTGCACTGACATGGAGCCTTTCCCCTTGACAACCACTGTCCTCTGGTATTTTTTTGATTCTGCATGCCATAGACTATAATGGCAAAATCCAGTTTTTCTTTAAACTTGGGTTTTCACATTTTTTTTTTATTTTCTGCACTATTGTGTTTGCACACCACTGCACTATGCTTAAACAGCCGAGATAGACCTCCAAAAAATATATATATTTTATATTAAAATTAAACATTTATTTATGTCAACGGCCATATATTTGGCCATTAGCATGCCTACAGATGTGAATACATGCTTTTATTTGAGCTGTTATGCCTCCATTTTCTTTTTTGCAGAAATGTGTTCAGTTAGTAACTGAACACATTTCTGCACTGACACTGTTCCTGCACGGAGACCTGGCAGTTTCCTGAATTGCTAATTCACCTCATTTGCATGGTTTTCACCAGCAAATGAGGTGATTAGCATGTCGCATGGTCTTCTGTGCAGGAACAGTGTAGACAGGCTCGTGCATATCAGATCAGCTGTTTGCTGAATCACTTGGCAGCTGAACTCCATGCAGGAGCTGCTACACTGTTCCTGCACAGAGTTTTAGCTTTCCTGAATCCCAGGGAGTAACTACTACATTTATAATATTTTGTAAACAACTGACATTATCTCTGCAACCACTCAAGTTACACACATACTGTCAGCAACATTTTATTCATCTAGCTAAGAGCCTGCATATGAGGCTAAGGACTTCTGTCTTTGTTACTTGGTTGTTGAGATATTTAGAAAAATGTGAAAATTATATCTATATAAATTAATATAATAAAAACAACAGCTAATATCTATTTACCTGCACTAGACAGAGGTCAAATATTAATGCAGTCGAGTTTGCCATTGTGTAAGTTTTACAATGAAATATTTTAAAACCTTGTACATAGCATGGTTTTGGAATTATTTGTGCAATTATGAAAAAGTAATATTTGACTTCTAGAGCCATCAATAGGAGTTAACTGCAGATGCATCTGGAGGCATCACTCCAATGTAATGAGTTAAGCCTAGCCATGCATTTTTAAAACACTGTCAAGGTCTGATACCATTGATAAGTGTAAGCAGGGTTTTGGGAGCAGAAACATCTGCAAGCTGGGGTGTGAGGGTTGAACTATCCACAATTTCCCTGTGTCCATCAGAGACATTGCTCCTCAAGCAGATATGATTGTCTTGGTCCCCATCCAACTGTCTAACTTGCACTTGATTTGTGTTAGGGAGAAACTTTGTTTCACATGGATGGGGAGCCTGTTCCATATAGGGTATAGTCTCTGGGTTACATACCTGTCTCTCCAGCATTTCCTATATATACTATAGGCAAAGTGTAGGTCTGTAGAACAAGTAATTCTAGTGTTATTTGTTTCATGGATATCCAAGAGGTCCACAGTGGGGTCTGACACTGCCCTGTATGGCAGGCATACATCTCTGCTCTAAAGCATGTAAAAGCCTTGACATGGTCTGCACAGGACATGTTACATACACCATGTAGTGCTGTACTGAGGAGCCTCTATGGACATTCCAATTGTTGGATATGCCTAATTATTTACATACAAAAGGAGGCATTGCACTAATAATAGGTCTAATGAATACCAATTACAGTGAAGCAATGGTTTTCTTGGATTTTAATGCCATACCTTTGTTTATAGGTTGCTCAACATAGTATGGTGTCCACAATATTACAGACACGTGACAGTCAAAGGCTAGATCACTATCTGTGTCCATAAGTCAATGACTACCCAGTCAACTGTTCGAGGTGTGCTGGCAGTACAATAGTTATCAGGGGTGGATGACTTCCCAAAGGATAGTATTGTGCATTTCGTGGTATTTAGTGTTAGCCCATAGCTCTGACAACTGTATGTCTGTGTCAGCCCCCTGGAGAACATTTGTGTCAGTGTGGGATTCAATGACATCTCCTCATTTGCATGAGGTTTGCAATAACTAGAATGTTGGAGTGTATGTCGGCTTGACTTATGGGCTTATAGGTTGGTCCTCCATGAGATGTCACTCTGTGTGTTGATATGTGTGTTGTTTTCACAGAGTACATATGGGGTTGATGAGAGTATTTGTTAACTGGACTTTCTCTATGAGGTATTTGTGATTTATGTAGGTTACATGTCACTGCCTCAGCTCCTGTCTGCTTTGGATTTTGTGTGATGGGTGCAACATGTGTAGCCACTGACTGCCTTATTGATTTTAGGAGTATTTGTATGTGAGAGCTTTGCCTTCAGTGACATTGTGTGTATACACCTCTCACATACCATATCAGTTTGTTTGATTATTAATTGGTTGTCGGTAAACATGGGGTTATTTGTACTTTGCCTCAGGATGCCCATATCCACCACGCTGGTAAAGGTCACAGTAGGAATCCTCATATCCAAGGCAACAGATGCTTTATTATTAATTAAACAGCTGTATTGAGGATATCACTCAATTTCACAAGTATCTGTTTCAAAATTATGGGTACAAAGTTTGACACTGCATACTGGTTATCTTGTGTGCAACTCGGTATTGGAGTTAATGCCATTATGGTATCTGAGAAAAATATCATCCAAGGTACCTGAGTGTGTACAGAGCCCTGCCAAACACTAGAAGGGAAACTGATACATACACCCTGAAAAGGTAAGGATGGAATATTTAGGCAGTTATTCTGAAGCTACACACTAATCCAGCAGTGAATACTGAAAACAAGCAATAACCTTATGAAGAATGCTGAAAAGAGGTGATTCACCTGAACTGCTACTGTCTGGCTACTACTACTGTTACTTGTCTCAACACAGCCTCACACTGGTGGGATACAAAGCTCCTATTGTTTGTCTCTCACCAGAAGCAAAATCTTAGCATCAAGCTCAAGATAAGAAGCAGGCACAGCCTGTTTGTTGACCCACACACTTGTCCCATATAATGCAAGGCTCCGTAGGGTTGTTGTAGCCTTCTCCAGGTAGATGTCATTGTTAGCAACCAGACCAATCATTTGATGTTTGCATGTATTATGCCTTGGGTTCTGAGGGTTGTAGCATTTGACTAGGGTACTGACCTGATGGTGATTAGGAGCACAGCTGCTACATCCCAAAATAAGGTTGTCTCAGGTGAAATAGATGTCAAAGGTCAATATGTCAAGCTCCACAGTGGGATTGATCCATGTTATGCAACAGTTTCACAGCAAATCATGCAGTCTACCTTTCAACAGCTTAATGGTGGTAATCTGTGTGGCGTGGATGTGAGGCCTACTGCAAAGGGGTGGCCACCTCTGGACAATGTCTGTCCATCTCACGTGTCCTAGATATGTCATACTGTACATTTATGTTCCTGGAACATGAAACTGTGTTTCCACATCATTTCACACAACATCTATTTGTTGTCTGGTTGTTTGACAGACATTGTAGACTTGCAAGGCTAATGTAATGACTGGACAGTTGGACAAGTTTTCTGTGCATGCACAGACATGCACATCTTCACTGCAAAAAGTGCCTACAGAGAGTAAATTGAGGCTGTGATCCCCAAGGGTGTAGCAGCATAACCCTTACTTTGCTGAAGTTCTACATTGTCACATTTGTAAGTATGCTATTGTGACCCTGCCTAATAACAGGATGATGGGTCATGCAAGTGGCACAAGCCTGGCAAAGCAGCGTACTCAATCTACCATGTTATCCCACACTGTCAGGTAATGCTTTACCTTAGAATTACACCATAAAGGTAAGAACTTGTTACATGTAAGCATCTGTCAGGCCACTGCCTAGCCATGGCCTATTCTGATGTATACACAGGCAATAATCTATTGTTAATGGCATTATATCTTACTGCTGCAGAGATGTCAACAGCATTCCCAAACTTATACTCCTACTTCACAGAAACACGTGTGAGAGATACATCTACATTAAAATCCTTGAATCCATGGTCTGTCACACACCTGTCAGTACATATGACAATGAGTGGGGTGTCAACATGCCCATTTCACCTCCTACACCACCCAAACCCACATCACACATGCCTACATATGTGGTGGTCCATACCAGAAACATACCTAAACACCAGACACCTCACAAATAGAAACGCAAGCATGATACACATGGTACTACCTCTGCAGAACACAGTACACATAATAGCTAATGCACCACTGTCTCACTGGTCAAACCCTTACTGCAAAACAGAAGTTCAGACATCAGTCATAGGTGATTACATTGTGAGTCACATTGATGTCCCTCTCACCAGGCTAGATAAGGGAAAGGTCATGGTCAGCTGTCTGTGTGGTGCCAGGATATGGCATATCACACATGCACTCAAATCTGTTGAAAACAAAACACAATGCAATGCAGAAGACTCAGTGTATACAGACCCCAATTTTATTATTAGCGCTTTCATTGATGCATTGCCAAACTTCTTCAGATCTAACTCAAAACTGCATGCAACAACTTTTAAAAAATTTCCTCATCACATGACCCACTAGTCTCTGCTGGAGTCACTAGACCCTAAAGTTACCATGACCAAATGTTTCATTAAAAACAGTAAACTACTTTAAAGCTGCTTTTTAAATAGCAGAACACATTACAGATGCAGTACAACCAAAGAAGGTGCCTGACATTCATTCAATATGTCATGATGTTATGATCATTTACTGCAGTTAGATTATTAATTTATTATAAAACCTTAAGAACCATTGTAGCTATTGTTGTTATATCACTTCATTATAAAATTACTGTTACAATGCTATAAAAAACTACCCTTTTAATTATTTATATGAATAAATAAATATATACCCCAGTGTGTAGATAAAAGACACATAAAAGCATTATAAAAAACATAAAAAATATAAAAAGTATTATAAAAAGTGTGCAATAAAAGTACATAAAACAATACATCTAAAAAGAATACATCCAAAAATTTTCAAAACTTCATGAAAACCCCCTGCTTGTCTATTACAGTAATAATACTATGCTAGAAGTACTAAATCTATCTATTCAAGGCACTATGTTTAAGTACACTATTGTCAGATGAATATTCATTCAGACCTGGCCATGCATATGCATTAAACATGATCTGTCATTTTAATTCTTTTTCCAATAATTGCAAAGACCAAGGTCCACCCCTTGGGCTGATCAAAACTTATTCTATTACCATATATTTAAATGTATGGCCCTCATTACTAATCACATGTTTGGCTAGGGCATTAGTTAATTTTTGCATCTTAATAGCATAGTCATGCTCAAATATTCCTTCTTTCAAAGTTCTCTCTGTTTCCCTACAAAGTATGAAGGGCAATCTTGACAGGTGGCCAGATGTACCACCCCTTTTGTGCAACAGTTGTATTTACCTCCAAGCTTCGACTTAATAATTCTTATTTCAAAACTAGCCCTTACATTAATTAAGGTGCAATAATGGCACATACCACATTTTTTTAATTCCTGTGTTCCTTCCATTTGTGTTTTTTGCTTTTTGCTCTAACAGAGCCTTAATATTTGTATCTCTTCTTGTAATTAATCTAGGAGGAAATTCAGTAAAGCCTACATGGAGTGATTTTCTATATAGGCAGAGTGGTATGGTACTAACATGGAATCCAGCAGCCGTGCGATCCAGGAAACAGAGCAGAGGGGTGTGCATGAGTGTGCAGACATGGAAGTGTCTGTGGCATGCAAATCACCTCTTAAGCAGGTGACATGCATGCAAATGTGGGTGTTTTGTGATCCAGGAAGCAAAGAGGTATCCGTGCAGAACCTGTGCTGATGTTAGAAGTGTACACGGAAAATGTCCATGTACAGAAATGTAAAATTTAAACAGCGGCTGTAAAAGTCCAATTAAAAGGTCAGAAGGCACAGATATGTTCAAAACTATGCCATGTGAGTCCAAAAACTAATGCAAAATAATATAAAATAATATTTTGTAATACCTATATTAAGTTTGCGTAGCTTGCAACAAAACACAAACATGCTGTTATGCAAATGAAAAAAAAATTTAAATATTTAAGATCTAAAAAAAAGACATTTGAGAATAATGCATTATAAGGCCTGCATGCAGTATGTACAATGTTAGATTTCAGTGGTTGCTAAGAAGGCAGGCCCTGGAATAGTGAAGTATCTAGGTTATGTGCAACAATCTGTATGCAAATGAACTGGGAGTACTGAATAGCAAAAATCGGGCACTGTGTCAGCAGATAAAACCTGTGTAGCCCTAGAACTGTGTGTCACTATAGGTTTAAGTAGAGTGGAGCTCAGCGGCACCTGTTTGTGCGCCGTTTATCTCAGCTGAGCAGGGGTGTGTGTGTCTAGTGCAGCTAAGCATTGCTTAGCCGAGAGGTGCATGTTTTAGCTGGTTTAAGCTATGCTGAATGTGCCCGTGCATGGGGGTGTATCCAGACTGCTCAGCACTGTTTACACTAGTGCCACGGGTTTGCCACAGACCTTAGCAGGGAAAGCATTTAAAAGAAAAAAAGGAAATAATCTGGGAAAGCCAATCATGTATAAATTACTGATAAGCCCTGTTCCACTGACACTGGGCCATTCAAATCCCTCAGCGGTATACCTGGCAGGTGTAATGTGTCATAGTTAGCCAATCACATAGGCTGCATCTGTATCACATCACTATAAAGTATGCATACACCCTACAAACTGATTTTTCCCACATACTCTGCACCATTGGAGTACAGACTTGGTAATTTTAACTGACAGAATGCTAGGGGCTGCTGCTGCTCTGCTACATCTGTATGTGCTAGAGGCTGGGGGCAATGCTGCTGCTGCTGACAATAGGCCTAGACTGAGAAAGAGAAGGATATTCAGGCCCAGTGTAACCTTCCAGGAGCTACATGGGCTAGAGATTACAGAGCTCTACAGGGTGGACAGGGATATACTACAAGAACTCACTGAGCTTTGCCGCCCTCAACCAGAGTCAATAGAGGAGAACCCATCACAGTGGAAACAAAGGTATGTGTAGCCCTTAGAATACTAGCTACATGTACTTTTCAAAGACCAACTGAGGACATGATGGGGGTCTCAAAGGCATCTGCATCCAGGGTACTCCACCAGTTCCTGGCTGCCATGCAAGCACATGCCAGTGAGCACATTTATTTACCCTGTACCCCTGAGGAAAGGGCCATCAGTATGTGTCTCTTCTACCATGTAGCACTCTACCCTGAGGTACTGGGTGCTATAGACTGCACTCATGTCCACATCAAAGCACCACCTGGTGATGAGGGTAGGCTCTACGTCAACCACAAGGGGTACCTTTCCATCAACTGCCAGGTCATGTTGAATGCCCAGGGCATTATCATGAGTGTGTGTGCTGTCAGCCCTAGCCTGGTAGTCATCATGACTCCCATATCTGGCATGCATCATAGCTGTACTAGATGTTTGCCAGGGGAGACATCCCATGCGGCCATCTACTGCGGGATGCTGAATACACACTGGAACCATGGATGATAACACCCATCAGAAATGCACACACATGTACCGAAGAACACAATAGTGAGGCACACGCACAAACTAGGAACATCGTAAAGTGGGTGTTTGGGCTGTTCAAGTCACAGTTCCACTCCCTTGATATATCTGGTAGAGCTCTGCAGTATTCTCCAGCCATATGTGCACAGATGTTCTCAGTATGTACCATGCTACACAATATGATCCTGCAGAAACAGCTGTGGCAGGATCATCAGAGGGAGAGGACACAGAGCCCCCCCCCACCAGTCCCAAGGTCCCCACAGCCACACACACCCACAGGGGGACTTGGAGGAGAAACACCTGAGCCTGTCTCTGTATGCAGACATAGGTATGCCCAGTATACCCTGGCCTTGGCAAAGAGGCAAGGCATAGCACATGCATTGACAACCTAGGGTCCTAGGAACTGACACCTCACTCCGACTCACATACAAAGTAAAATGGATGTCAGCCACACCACACAATCTGTACCTTACCATGTATTGGCTGTGTACTGCATGCCTCAGACAGAGTCAGCCCTAAAACACTGTTATCTCAACTGCTGCATTCACAAGGTAAGTCACTCTTCTTCACAACAAATGTGCATGTATGCAAGGGAATAGAGTGGGCTACTGGGCTACCTGCAGGAAACTAACAGCTGTGGGGCAACAGGAACTCTCTATCCCATACTGGCTACCCCATAATATACAGTAGGCCACAAGGCAACAAAACCCACTGCATTATATGAGGGAAATGCAAAACAGTGGGATCATAGGGCAGACACATGACTGTTAATGCTAGAGTTCCCTACCCCCAACACAGCCATGTTACCATACAACTGCAATAACAATATGTTTTCAAGGTTATAGCAGCAGACCACACAATCCTAGGGCTGTCCCAAACAACCTGGTGACATGTTCTATTTCCTCAATATACAGGGGTCAAAGTGTATGTCTGTCTGATGTTGATAGTGTCAGAAATTAAACTTCACTTTCTGGTGGCTGGTGTAGCTTAGTGGCCTAAGTACATTAGTATGATTGATGGTGCTCATGGTTCAAAGCTGGCTGCACCTACAGTTTTGCATGTGAGGTACTCCTATACTCGGAGTCCCACAGACTGTCAATACATCACTATTTGTTACTGCAACAAAGCTGGACAAAGCCAGATCCAATGGAGGGACAGGGGGCCACAGCTATGGACATTACATATGCTCTGAGTAACCTAGAAGGTGGCTAGTTTAGCAGCAGGTTGTAACAAGTCAAAGTAGCTGCAGGATGTAAAGGGCATCATATAACTGTAAGTACCTACAACAAGTCAGTCGACACCGCGTAGTAGTATATTACCAAAAATAAATGACTGTCTGAGGAGCACAACAGACATGTGGAGCAGAATGCTGGACATCCTGCTAAACATGTACAGTCAGAGGTGTGAAGTCTGTAACCCTGCGCATGGTGTTACATCATGTACCCCAGTCACAGTAAACCTACAACAACTTACAGCAGGAAATATGGACAAAATCATGAACAGGAGTGGGACAAAGGCCCACATATACACAGAAGAATTAACTAGTGGCCAGACTAATGTAAAAATTCCAGAGAATAACAGGTCATGCAGTAGCATGGGTTCCCTGCTGTGTATGGAGTCAGTGCCTAAAATGTCTCTCGTCAGTTCCTAACATCAGTCTATAATGATGTGCAAGTGATGTACCAGAAAATCACAATGCTACGTAAAATGTACCAGACATATGATGCAAAACCCTGTACAGTCTATTACAATCTGAACATGCATTAGGTATGACTCAGATATTATGTGCAGCTCACAGCTGGGGAATCCCTTGGACATAATATCATGGAGGTGCTGGACTGCTGAATCAAGGTGCAGCAACCAATTGGCTGTAGCACTCAAAATCCCAGACTGGAGTACAGATAGGTCTGGCTTGGAGTCACCTTGGAAGTAGTGATAGTCATACTAGGAATGCTAATACACTTAACTAATTTTGGCCAATGTCTGATGCCTCATCTGCCTGAAGAACTGAGATGTGTATTATATCTCTGTGCTTACAGATAGCTATGTATATGTATCTGTGTCTTCCTATCCCCCCTCAGACATGATTATCCTTAACTATCAGTATTGCACATATATATAGATATAGATATAGATATTTACAGGTAAACGATTGAATTGAGATGGATCTTAAGGTTAAAAGCCCATCTCGAGCCTGGCTTGAATCAATCTGTTAGCATCAAGCCTGTTCTAATGGCACATGAACATTGATCAAGCATAGACCAAATGGTTCTACTGGTCCATGTTTTTATTCACTATGTTCTAAAATGTTCATTATTTTATTATTTTACACATTTATTGCTATATACCTCTATGTTACACAATACAAATAGGAAGTGACTGTCTATTAATTTATTTTGCATTTTACTTTTTATGTCAACATAATATTGGATTGTGTTGCTATTTGTTTCAAGCATTGAACCTTTATCTTGTGCTATAAGAGTTAATTCAAACTTCTAATTATTATTTTAATTGTTTAATTATATTGCTTTTGATTGCCTATTATGCAATTTGATAGTTTTTGGGATTTGTATAAAAATGCTTCAGTTGAATGTTTTAGTTAAACCTGCTGAAGCGTGTTTTTGGATACACGTGAAAGCGCTTGTTATTCCAGATTTTTAATAAATAGACCTTGTTTTTACATCGTGGTGGTTTCTACCTGGTTTATTTTCTCATTGGACTTTTGCCCTCTTATGGAAACTTTGGATGGTGGCATTCCTCGTTTATATATTTACAGGTAACAGATATATAGGTGATGCGTGCAACTAGTACTGTGAGCTGTAGTGCATAATAGTAGGTAGGTAGAGGTTCTAATCTGAAATCAGCCACCTTGTGTGTGTGTGTGTGTGTGTGTGTGTGTGTGTGTGTGTGTGTGTGTGTGTGTGTGTGTGTGTGTGTGTGTGTGTGTGTCTGTATGTAGATATTTCCCATAGAGCAGTACAGATATGCCCACCAGGCCTATGTTTGTGCAACGGTCAATCATTTTATGGCCCTGTGACTAGCTTTCTCCATAACAGTGGCCTCCCTGTCGACAGCTGCTGATGTCCTCCACCTTAACAGCACTGGCAGAGAATCTCAAAACACATAAGCTCTGTGGCGCATGCAATAAGTACTTAGTGCTATAGTATATACTACTAGATAGGTAGGAATTCTAACCTCAGAAAGGGCAGCTGTGTGTAACTATATCTCCTTGCAGCAGTGTGCCTGTCTTGCCTGTGTGCAATGATTATACATTTTAAGGCCCTGTGCCTACCTGTGAACCACCCCATTGGCCTCCTTTACAGGGCCTGCTAATGTCATCCAACTTAATAGCACTGGGAGACACTCTGAAAACACATAAGGTCTGTGACGCATGCAATACATACTTAATGCTATAATATATACTACCTAGATAGGTAGGGGTTCTAATCTCAGACAGAACAAGTGTGTGTATGTGTGCATGTGTGTGTGTGTGTGCATGTAAATATATCAACTTGTAGCAGTGTACCTATCAGTGTTCAATGGTTATACATTTTAAGGCCCTCTAACTAGCTGCTGGCGCTAAATAGCCCACATGTATGTAGGCATATATGCTATCTGCCAACACCTATATTTGTAGGTACATAGGTTCATAGGTTCATAGGTTCATAGGTATGTACTAGGCTAATGGCCCTGAAGCCTTTACAAGCCTAGCCCATAGGATTACCCTGGCATCATGCCACCTGACCTTAGTTCCCAGTGCCTCTGTTGAGTAGAGTCACTGGAGTAATCCCTGAGGTGAATTTTCTCTTTCCCATCCACTCATCAAGATTTCTCTTGAAGAGGGCCAGTTAGGTGTTCTATTTGACATGCATGGGAAGTCTATTCCGTAGCGTGGGCAGTCTCTGGGTTATGAACCTGTCCCTCCATCTTGTTCTGTTGATTGTGGTAATGAGGTTGATGTCTCTGGAGCATGTGGTGCAGAGGGATTGGGATTTCTTTAGATGTAGCATTTCTAACAGATCTGGGTCAGACATGGCTTAGTAAGTCAAGCAGAGAGCGCCTCTAAGTAGGCGATATGCGACAGAGAATAGTTGGAGATTTTTGAGTCTGTCCATGTAGGACAAGTGTTTAAGGCCTAGGATCCTCTTTGTCAGGTACTTTTGTGGCCTCTCCAGTTGTTGCAGGTGTCTAGTGAGGTACATGCCAAATGGGGCATTGTACTCGATGATTGGCCTAATGAGGGAAGAGTAGAGGGAGACAATGACTTCTTTCTTCCTGGATGCAAAACCCTTATTAATGAGATGTGCCACATAGAAGGACTTTCTGACCACAGTGGCAATGTGGTAGTCAAAAGAGAGGTTCCTGTCAACCTGTGTTTCCAGATCTCTTATAACACCTTCTGTATTCAGTGGACTACCATTGATGTGGTAATTCATGGGAACTGGGTTTTTCCCAAAAGGGATGATGATACATTTTTTGGCATTGAGTTAAAGCCATGGTTCTGACACCAGTCGTTGGTCTCAGTGAGGCCTTTCTGTAGGATGTCAACATCACTTGGGGAGTTAATAATAGCTCCCAACTTGCAATCATCTGCAAACTCCCCAGATGACATGCATCATGGGTAGCATGCCTTGCCTAGGGGTATGCATGCAAGATTACGCTGTCTGCCCCCACACTGTTCTATACATATGCACCTAGGTAAGCATGCACATATAAAGCCATACCTTGTTGATGCCATATTTCTGCTTTGCTACCATGCCATCCTCAGCCTCTATATTGCCACCAAGTCTCCACAGCATAGCCATGCAGATGCCTGGAACAGAAACATACAAAGGTCTGAGACACACCTGTCAATCTGCAACACTACCGCCAATGTGACATCATGCAACAAACGTACAAACACTTTGATGTGTACTCATGACACATGCCAGCATACAGCACCTGTCATGACATAACACTACCCCACTACAAAAGTCATGTAATGTGCTATAGTCACCCTGTGCATCATATATATATTTGCATGTCCCTGCATCAATTATATGGATGGGAGGGATGTGGCACAGGTATCATCACATGCACAGGGTGTGATGTGGGGGTGACAGAAGCCTAGGCTGTGCCAAACAGTTGACATCATGTGTGTGAGTCAGGAAGGGGTGCTGGTCAGTTGGACAATGAAGGGGTGCTGTGTGTGTCTATTGGTGACCTGCATGTGAAAACGCCATTTGAGTGTGTGGATGTACAGGGTCAAGCCATGTGCAAGTCCTACACGTGGGTATGTTGGACAGCAGTGGACTGTACATGGCAGGATGGACAGTTCACTGTCTCTGGCCATGAATACGGGAACAGGCTCTTCTAGGAGTGGCACTGGCACCACCATGCCCAGGTTCAGATGTGGTATTTGTTGCTGATGGTGACTGGTGTCTGCTGTGCCTGTATCCCTCATGACACCACCCAGTACCACGTGCCCATGGCCTGCCAAGTTGTGGTGTGGACAGCACCCTCCCATCTGTAGTGCTAGAGGTACTGACACTATGGAAACGTGAGTGTGCATGGCCACTTGGACTCTCAGTGTATGTTGTTGCTGACATATGGCCACATGTCCTACACCCTACTCCCACCACATGTTCTAGCACAGACAAAGTGTGGTCAAAGACTTACAATGTCTCACCCCACAGTCTGTCGACTACATCAGTGAAATGATGCATGGCATCACAAATGTGGTGGAGGGAGTCACAGATGTCAGACAGTAATGAAGCCATGATCCTGAGCATCCAGCTGGTGTTGCATTTGGAACATGCCTGTGCCTACATGACTGACTGAAACATGTGTTGAGTCAGTCATGATGTGACACCTGTGACAGGTGGTGGATGGGCAGCATTCCTCCTTCAAGCACCCCTGTCAGTCTGCCTGTGTGGGACTTCACCAACTCTCTGGCTATGGCTAGTGTCTACACTCACTGATGCCATAGTTGCCACACTCACCTGTTCAATGCCACCACACTCTGTCCAATATCTATGGCCACAGGGGAATGGGTATGTGTGGGCATACTGACTGTGGGTGTGGGGACAGTGGGGGAGGAAGTGAGATGTCAACCCATGAGACAGATTCAGCCACTGACAACCACACCTGTGCCTCACTATGGCCGCCATCATCATCAGAGTCTAATGAGATACTGACATCAGGTTATGAAGGGGACACACTCCAATGCCCATGGTCACCTGTGAGGAGGAAGACAACACAAGTACATTAATGCCTGCACTGTTATGTCTGGTGATCCATACACACACATACAGGTGAGGTGCCACAACTGCATTACAGATACCACACCATATTTCTGATTCCATGCATAACACACAAACAGACTACAACATACACAGACAAGGCAGGCCCTTTATAACATGCACTGCAACTATGTTCAGTTAATGTTGCCACTATTATACACTTGTGAGATAATCAATATGTCAGTGTGTGATAGACCTACACCTAAAACACAGTGCCCCCATCTTGACCATACTATTGCCCCCTGTATAGCAGACTGCATAGACCTTCACAAAACTAAGTGCAATGTTACAGCTCCTGCAAATACACTATTGTGATTACTGATTCAACACACTTCAGTTAACCCCTCCAAAACTGAACATACAAGTATTGTACGCTGGCTAAACATATCTGTTGTGTATACAGCAAAATGGAAATCCTTAACATTCGTAGGATATATATGATCCATACAAAAAAAGTTTCACACTCACTGGCTACAGGAAGTTGGACTCCAGCCACACCTTACATACCTATGGAAATGTGAGGGAGAGGAATTGTCAGCAAAACCAAATGTGGCATTGTTACAGGACAGTATGTGCATATATCAACATGTACAGTAGTAATTGTGATACTGCCCACATTGCTGGCATTCTGAGTATGTGTGCACAAGTGCGCATTACAAACAAACCCCCCAAATGCAGATTGACCTGACATCAGTGTACTGGTATGTAAAGGCTGCCACAATGACTGATACAGTATTACTGATGAACACAGGAGGCTTACCTGGACGTTCCTCTGCTATAGAAGCTGTGGCACCCACCTCCACAATGTATGGGGTGATTTATGCTTGGGAGCAGGTGGTTGATCCCAGGTTTGCCAGGAATTCCTCTGTGGCTGAGAGTGGTTGTTCTGCTGCAGGCCCTCCACCAGTGGCAGCATGGTACCTAGCCACAGCAGCTGCCCTTTACCATGCAGCATTTATCATATCTGCCACCCAGTGTCGGACCTGCTCATAGCTTCTTTCCTGTAGCCCTACTTGGTTTACTGCTGTGACAAGGTCAGCCCACAGTGCAGCACTTTGCTCATGATTTTGGCAACTCCTAGACAGCAGTATGTTGTGATGCAGTCTGAGGCCATCCAGGATCACATAATTTTCTGCACCTGAAAACTGCAGGTGCCTCTGTCTATACATCTTTTCTGAAAGACAAGAAGAGGGTAACAGTAACAGGACCACACACATTGCTCTCCATTATGTACACACACTGGACATCCAAACTGGCCTGCACTATCCTCCACTAACTCCAACATCATACCCCACCATCTATCACACAGTATGTATGTGGCTGTCAGCAACATAGTGGCAATACTGGTTATATCCCTGTCTGCTGTGATGGAGTGTGTTGTATGTCTCCACTCCCATCAATGCCATCTACTGTTGTGTGTCCCCTATGGGCAATGACCCCATACCAAGTCATACAGCCACTGTCCAACAAATAGGTGAGGGTTACTACAAGTATACTGGGACAGTTCTGCAACATCCATGTAACGCAATGACAGATAGCACTGCAAATATGTTGTAGGGTATCTTCCCTATAGGCGTCCAACTTCTGCAGTACACAGATGTTTGTGGAATTTGTACATGTGCCTAATATATGTGACCCTTTGCCAGAAATATGTGGATGTCTGGAAATTGGTTGGACAATACTTAATGGTTGATCACAGAATTTGGGGAATCTGGCTGTCACACACCAGAATGCTCAGAAAACAGTTATGCTACATTAATAAGTAATATCTGTTACTGTATTCATTCCCTTACTTTGTATGATCAATTTGTACACTCTGTCACTGAACTCAAGCCTGTATCCCCCACTACTACTGGCTATGACCTGAAGTCCTGCTGTAGGGGTTCACCAAGTATGTTAGCCATAGCTTTCAAGTGATGAGATACGAATGTCGACTAAACAGTATCTAGCCAGAGTACATCAGGGAGAGTCAGAGAGACCTGTACAATGTTTGAACTATTCCTGTGTGACACTCACAGACTGAGAGGAGTTGAATGACAGTACATCATGAGATATGCCAGCTCTATCCACCATTATGTACTGTCATCACTATTGTCTAACAGACAATCCAATAGCTTTCATACAGGAGCCGACCATTGTAGGAGGGACTGAGAGGGCCACAGCTGTGATCTATGTCACAGTAGGCAGAGTTGAAAGGCATGCCTGTAGGTGTTGGACAACAGACTATCACCAATATGTCATTCCCAGAGATGTACTATAGGCCTACTGTTGTAATTCCTATTCCCCATTACTGCATCCTCCCATCTGCATCCCATTAAATGGGGACTTTACATACCTGGTAGAGTGCTGTACTCTTTTTTGTTAAGAAATCCTGAAGAAAAATGCTTCTGAAATCACAGTCCATCTTGGTAAGGCAAGTCACAGACCTGTTTACACATAGGCAGCTGCTTGCCTTTTGTAGGTAATGCTCATTAACAGGTGATTGCCTGTGCACCAATCCATGGCTCAGACTTGCTAATTACATCCAGAACAGCTGAGGTGCACTTTTCATTAGCCAATGGCATGACACAACAGTGCTATATTTAAGGCCTTCATGTAGGCCTTGGCCCCTTTCCTTGTGTGTGAGATGGACATTACCGAGGTGTGGAGACTATAGCATTGCAGAGGGTAGGTAAAAATACAGTCCACTGTTGGGATTTATGTGGTATGTCCACAGTTTTGCATACTATGTTTGGCCATTCTGAGCTGACTTTCTGATTATGTGGCAGTTAAGTGTTAAACATTGTGGGTTGAGGTCAGTAAGGAGGAAGACAGATGTGAGTGTCATACATCATATGCATTAGAATATGCATGCTGCTACAATAGCAGCTGGCCTATCAGCTGTGTATGTTTGCAGGGAAAGACTGTGACACGTGTTCATATTGCTTGACCTTTGATCCATGACCCCTTTATGTATGGGTGTTGTGTGGATTCCTTGTTCAGGGGGTTGTGAGGTTTGTTAAGTCTGAAGCAGGTAGCTGAACATACTGCTACATATGTCACAGGCTGCAGCTGCTGCACTTTGCCCAGAAATCACACTGGGGAGCATGAACACATTGGAGGACAGCAAGCTGTATGTGTCAGTGAGGGAGCAGTGTCAGCTATGTAGTTACAACAGAGCCAGGATGAGGGTAACCATAACAGTCTAGGTGAGGCATGTGCTTAAGGTACATATGTTATGTAATAGTGCCATTAAGATAGTGAAAGGTGACATTTAAGAAGCCTATATATATTTCAGCAGTGTGTCCCTACCTACAGGCCTTTGGCATGATAACATGGGTATCAGTGAATGCAGTAGCAGCAACCTGTTCTGCTTAAAATTGCAGGACTCAGTCATTATTTGTTGTATTCATAAGCATGTAATTGAAGTGCAACATACTGGATTCAAACCCAGGACTGTGGGTGGCAAAATGCACAGTATGCTAGGAATTTAACCAACTGAACTACTGAGTCAGGACTACAGCATGTGTATTTGCAAGATATACAGGATTCACATAACCATATGCATTCGGATGGGTATGATATGTGACACTGAACTGTCAGGTCAGGATTTTCTAACCTCAGTCTGTACTGACTTACCAGTGCTTCAGCACACAGAATAGCTTTTGTGAAAATTGTGCCAAAACTAGGTGGCACAACTGTGGACATTCTGTAACAGTCTGTGCAATTGACAGCCATACCTGCTATCCCAGGCCTCATGTATATCCATCATTATTTATTTGCCTGTGTACTGGTTTGGTGTCTGCATCACAGTACCAAGTACACTGCCAGTTTTCACTTGATATGTACAATCAGTGTGTCATTGGCAATCAGGATATGTTTATGGAAACAGCTGCTTTCCTTCAGAGCTGAATAGCTTAGTGGGCTAATGCATTATGCTGTAGTTGATAAGGTCCTGAGGTTGAGACTTGGCAGCGGTGATTGTTTTGAAGATGTGCCTAACACTGTCAGAAACAGAGAAGGTGATCATAACAGTTTTAAGTGGGTTTGTGCATTGCACTGCACCACTTTGCTCCATTTAAACCCATGCTAATTTAAAAAAAAGAAAAGGAAAAAGGGTTGATAGGAAAGTGATGAAATAGGGGCAAGCAGGGGAAAATACATACTAAAACGCAGGTAGGGATGTGCAGGACAAGTGTAGGAAAGGACCATAGCTCTCCATTTCCTCTACAGCAACAGCTGTGCAGGTTGTAGAGAATTTGGAATTTGGTCCTTCACAACCCAGAGAGAAGGGTGAGGCCAACATAACTGTGTGCAATAATTATTGTAATAATTGATTGTGTCCAGTAGACATGGGTGCAAAATGGAGAGCTATGTATGGGGTGAGTTTTTTGTGGGACAGATGCCCTTTTTTTAAGGAGAGAGTACAATGTTGGTGAAGGGGTATAGTTATGTGTGGGGAGGTAAGTTAGGTAGGAGAGGTTGCATTTGCAAACAGACAAGAGAGCATACAGAGGCAGTGTGTGTGACACATGAGGGGGTAAACACCTTGGACGGGAAGGGTATTGTGGAATCAGAGAGCCATGTGCCTCTTGATGGCAGCAGTGAGACTGAGCTCCCCACACATAGGCAGTCAACACTGCTCCTTCACTGCCCTGAAGGTGGCTGTGCTGGGGGCTGGGCACTGGGGCCACCTTGCTCCTCCAGGTTGGTGAGTCTGCCCTCAGTCCTGCAAAGACTATCCTCATAGCTATGATGTATGATCTTGCGCACCATCACCGATAGCTCTTCTCTGGTGACAACCCCCACTCCACACCTGCTCTCGGGGGTGGTCCCCATCCCATAAGGCAGTTCTGTCCACAGGTGGTGCAGGACCAGTGGAGGGGACACAACCAGCTTGTGTCCCAGACATGCTGGGACCTGGTGCCATGGCCAGCTGAGGTCAGGTAGATGGATCACCCGGAACTGGCCTACCCAGTCAAGCTATGGTGTTGAGGTATTTCAAAGTATATAGGTTAGTAATGAACAGAACATTTAGTTATAACAGCATGCCACAATGTTGCAAATAACCCAGTAGCATAACATTGCATAGCATATGGAAAACAGCAATAAGTGAGATAACAGTCAGTATAGTAATAGCATGCCAGTAACAGTTATGGCATAAGGCCAACAGCATAGGTAATTCAGCAGGGTATGTTAGTATGCAACCATTGTAATACATAACAATAATGAAACACAAGGCCCAACATAATGTTTTGAGAACAACATATGTTAATAGTAAACCATAACCAATGTATAACAATAATAAATTATGATGTAGATAAGGGGTGGGGGAGAGAGAAATACTGCCCATTAATACCAGTATAGGCTATATTGTTTGCAACAGTACTCTTATATACACTACAGGTCTGCCCTTACTTTATGGATGCAAGTGACCTATAGCTTCTGTAGCACATGCATACCTCTCAAGCTATCCGCATAGGACAGTATGGGCCAAGCTGCAACATCTACAGG